>NW_026652276.1:37011704-37105261 GCF_009828535.3 Hylobates moloch | reverse complement strand
GGCCACCTGTTAATTTTTTTAAAAAGTGATGGAAAGATGTGGAATTTGAATGTTGATCCTTAAGTTCAGGTTAAATAGGTTTCACTACTTAGCCAGGCATTGTGCTAAACTCTTTACATTAGTATCTCATCTGTTCTTCACTTCAACCCATGAGGTAGGTATTATTTGTTTTCATTTTACAGAGAAACAGAAAACTAAGGTGCTCTCTCTCATATTTGAAAGCTTAACTTTAGTGAACCAATATAGTAATATTTTTCCAAGCAGGCAATTTTAAACAACAATACTGTTAACAAGCTAAAAAGAAATACTGAGAGAGAGAAGGAGTGGAGAGAGTTGGGGGAGATTGGTTCCTTCATTATATTTTTTTTGAAGTTAAGTAACTGATACATATTAATACAAATGTTTAATTTAAAATTTCCCACAGAAATACCAACATGTCCACAATATAGTCAAGCATGTCAGTTCACCAGCTGCTTCTTTTTCCTGTAGCCATCCCTCCTTGCAGCCTCTGTGCATGAACTCCTCTTTCAATTTGTGTTATTTGCCCTCAAGATCTACGCACAGCTGCAATACTGAAAATTCCTTTTACCTTTCTCTTGGACTGCATTCTCTTTATTGAGATTTTGTAGTTTCTCATTTCTGGTTTAGTCCCTCATTTTCATGAAGCTGACTTCTCAGTAGCTTTCTAAGAAAGATTACATGAGAGCAAACACCTTCTGATACCTTTTATTTCTAAGAAATTTTTCACTCTACCATCACACTTGATTTATAGTTTGGCTGCATATATAATTCTAGGCTAGAAATCTTTTTGCTTCTGAATCTTGAATCGATTGCATTGCTATTTTCTAGCCCCTAGTATTGCTTTTGAGAAGTATGCTTCTATTCTCTTTTTACATTCCAGACATGGATTTTTTTTTTCTCTGTGGAAACTTTTAGGATCCTCTATTTATCCCTAAAGTTCTGAAAATTCAGAGTGGTGTGTTTTATCAAGTCTATATATTTTCAGTGTGGTTATATATGATATTTTACCTTTGTCTTCAATATTTAATATCAGGACTTAAATCTTCTTCACATTGTCAGTTACTTCCAGGTTTTGTCTACTGATTATTTTGGCTCTTTATTTTAAAGGGTTTCCTCATTTATCTGTTATCCTCAGCTGTATGTTTATATTTAAGAAGGATCCCCTTAAAAAGCTGATTGTGGCTCTCTGGTGTATGGGGTTTAGTGGTGGAAGGTATCCCCTAAGCTGGTAGCACCATTAGGCTAATTGGATAGAGATCCTGCGCATTCACTCTTGGCTGGTAAATGTTGTTATCCACTGGCCATGTATTGATTGTCCGCAGATTATATATAACTTAGCAGCTTAAAATGACAAACATTTATTATCTCATACAGATGATTACTGTCAGGAATGCAGGCATGGCTTAGCTTGGTGATTCTGGCTTGGGGTTTCCCAAGAGTCTGTAGCCAAGCTCTCATCTCAAGGATGGGTCAGAGGGCTCACTCCTCAGCTCACATGTGTGGGTGCTGGCAGTCCTAATTTCCTCAGGTTGTCGGTATGTCCTTAGGGCTGCTTGGGACATGGCAGCTGCATCCCCTCAGAACAAGTGGCTCGAGAGAGAAATTAAGGGGGGCATGCTCTAAAGACAGAAGTGCAGTTTTATAACCTAATCTCAGAACTGACATACCAGTACTTCTTTCTGTCATATTTTATTCATCACACAGACCAACCTTGGTGCACTGTAGGAAGGAACCACATAGTGTAAATCCAGGCAGTGCGACTTGCCAGGTGGCCATCTTGGAGACAGGCTGCCGTGGACTTCTTTTCTCAATTATTTTCCGCAGAGAAAGACTCCTCTCCATGTGCCTTACCTGAAGATTTAAGCCTGGGTGACAGTGTTTAGGGAACCCAGCTTGGGAATAAAGAAGGGGTCTCACCATTCAGTATTTGACTCTTCCTTAGTTTTCTGTTTTTTTTACAACCATGCATCACACTCAGCCTCTGCAGTTATGCCTGGCATCATTTAGATTAGAATTGGTCAGCCTACCCAGAAAATGCAACTTTGATTTGTGCAAGGAGGAGAGAAGAGAAGGGGCAGTCTCTGGAGCACACAGACTGAGGAATAGAAATGGGCCAAAGCCTCACTGGGCATTTTACAGGCTTTCTACTCATCCTCTTGCCATCAGCCCCACCCTGGCCTTTTAAAGCAGCTGCTCTCCCCAGTTCCTGAGCTTTCCTGGGTCCCTGCAACTTGGTTGGCCTCTCTACCTCTGTAGGATGTCAGGTCTCAGCTGTCTCTCTTCTGGAGAGAGAATTACCACTGATCCTGATCCTTATGTTTTCACTTCCCTTCTTCCAGCATTTTGTTAACATCACTCATCTACACTCATTTTCTCTTCAGTTTTCTTTGTGAGTTTTTTCCTGTTTTACTATTTCACTGTCTTTGTGGTAATTTTAAGATGGTTGAATTTCTGTATTTAGCCTGCCATTAAATATATATTTCCATTTTTCTGCTTGTATAATTTCCAGTACATATCCTGATAGATAGTATTTCCTACAAAATTTACTTTTAGAGGAAAAATTCAAAATGTTAGCAGACTAATCAGCTTATCCTGCCAAAAGCTTTTGAGATGAGAATAGAATGGATTTTGCTTTCCATGACTCTTTTGATTTCTGGCTGCTTTAGAATGTAGATTTATAAGAAAAGAAGAGCAGGTGAAAATGGTCAGTAGTATACTGTCTAGGGAATGAGCTTAGAATTCTGAGGATTTTAGATTTCTCTTGGACTGTTACTTAAAAGTACCACTCACAGCAAACACTTGATAGCTTAACACATACAACCGCATTAAAGATAGTGTTTTAACTGCACATATAGCTTAACTATTTCTGTATTTATCTTCAGTTTTCAGTGTTTAAACCTGCCTGTTTCTTACAGTGTTGGGATCATGGAAAGAAAGCTATAAACAAGTTGGAAATATTTATTACAATACCTCAAGGTGAAACCACTAAAGTCCTTCTGTGGGTAATTTATTGTACTGCGAGATCTCAGACACATGAGAAACTGTCCTGAACTCCCAAATGAAAACACTTCCAAAATACAGCATTTCTAAAACGAGTAACCTTTAACTTGTCTAGCATAAGCAGAAGAATAAGATATGTTTAAAGTTTTCATGTTTTTGCTGATAGACTTAAAATCTACGTAGCGTTTCCTAGAGTCTGACTTTGACTTGTTCACACACTGTCCCTACCCATGCAAGCTAGAATCCTTCCTCTCCCTTCTTGATTTCAACATGAGTTTAGAACCAAAGGAACTTTTACCTGGTCCGGTGACAGTTTCCTGTCTGAGACTTCCCCACGCAGGCACAGAGCCATGGCCCCTGGGCTGTTTTTATTTGCTCTAATTCAAATGCCAATTCTAATTTGCTTTCTATGGTGCTCTTTTGTTTGTCTGTCTTCTTCTAGTATTTATAATTGATAACTGTAGTTTAATTATTCAAAATCATTATTTTTAGATGTTTAAAATTGTTTTTTTTCCCTTCAGACTTGTATATAAATCTCATTATCTCCTGAGAAGTGGTGTAATTTTCAGAAGCAGAGATTACATTATCTTCTCATGTATCCAGTGGTGTAGTGTCTGTCGGGGTTACCAATCTCTACACTATTGATGCTTTGAGCTGGCTGCACCTTTGTTGTGGAGAGGCTCTCCTGTACGTTGGGCGTCGTAGGGTGCTCAGCTGTGTCCTTGGCCTCTGTCACTAGATACTAATAACACTCCTACTTCACAAATTTAATCTTTCTGTAAGACTCAGAAATACATAGGAACAGAAACAAAAGCAAAATCTAGTTATCAACTGCTTCTTGAGGGCTCACTGCCTGCTGTGAAGCAGTATCTGCAGGTCCGCGGTCAGCGCCAGAGGTTGAAAACCATTTTAAATGAGCAACTGTGGAGGGTTCACAGGGTCAAAGGGCAGAGTTCCTGTTGGGATGTGGGAAAAGATGTGACCTCTACTATCTCAGTGGCAGTTCCACAGCCAATGGAAGTAAGCAATGGAACAAGTTAGACCATTTGAGAACCAAGGTGTCACCCTACTGTGAAATCTGCAGACAGAGAAGGCATTTCATCTGTATTTTTACCTTCAATCCTTGTCTGTGTCTATAAGTCCACATTGCCGACAGCCCACCTGCCAGCTCTGCTACCAGAATTGCCTTGCTAACCAGCTTTACTCCTGGAATTTGGGAAGTCTGAGAAAAGTCTTCATCTATTCATATTGGCATGCTGGTACTTTAAATTCAATGAAAGTAAGAGTAGAACCATGTATTAAATAAAAATAAAAATAGCTTTCTTTGCATGCTGTCACTAGTATCAACCTGACTTCTTATGTCCTTTTCAAGTAAGTCAGTGAAAACCAGAAATTTCCTGACAGCTGGCCTTGGACCATGGCTGCTTTAACCTCTCTGCAGGGGCAACTACATTTCTGTCATTCTGCATTTGTGAGCCTGATGTTTGACTGTCACATGTACAATTATTGGCATCCACAGGGTAGAACTTCTTTCTTATCTATAGTTCTCAGGTACAGAGCAGGAAAGGAGAGCTGCAACCAAGGGGGTGATATCTGATTCACAACTGGGATGCCCCAGTGTGTGGGCCGAGGAGAAGGTACCTGAATAATGTTATTCATTAACATTTATTTCTGGGCTTTGGCCAATTGGTCTTCCTGTAGGGTTATTTGGCATGTTCTAATAAAATGTGCTTATGATTGAAATTATCTTGGATTAAGAAAGTAACTTATTCAACAAGTATTTATTGAGCATCCCTTCTGTGTTGAGCACTGTGCTAGAGAGTATAGCACAGAGCAGGCCAGATACAGCTCTTGTGCAGCTTGTAGTCTAGTCTAGGAGAGGTAGAATTGAACACACATGTAACTGCAAACTTTGAGAAGTGCTACAAAGGCAAGAGTATTCAGGGAACCCAATTTAATTAGAGTCAGAGAAGATTTCTGTAAAGAAGTGAAATTTAAGCTGAGTACATTTAAGGCAGAAGGAATGTAACTGTCATAGGGCTGTACTGTAGGCTGCAAAGATCAATTTCTCCATGTCTCATGAATAGTTAATTATGTATATTTCTTATTTTAACACCTCACATTATGCAATTGACGTCGAACAATGTGGGAGTTAGGGGCACAGGGCCCACATACAGTTGAAAATCTGAGTATAACTTGCAACTCCCCAAAAAACTTAACTACTAATACCTACTGTTGACCAGAAGCCTTACCAATAACATAAACAGTTGATTAACACCTATTTTGTATGTTATATGTATTATGTATACAATATGTATTTTTATGCATTCTTACAATAAAGTAAGTGAGAGGAAAGAAAAAATTATCAAGGAAATCATAAGGAGGAGAAAATATATTTACTATTCATTAAATGGAAGTAGATCAATATAAAGGTCTTCATCCTCATCATCTGCCTGTTGAGTAGATGGAGGAAGAGAAGGGGTTGGTCTTGCTCTCTCAGGGGTGGCAGAGGTGAAAGAAAATCCATGTATAAGTGAACCTGCACAGCTCGAACCTGTGTTGTTCAAGGGTCAACCATACTGACATGTTTACATGTCTTTCTCCTTGGCAAGATGCAGACTGAGTTCCTAGAAGATAGGGATGTTGTGTTATTCATATAGGTATAACCCAGTCTTGAGTTTCACAACAAACAGGTATCGGATGATAGTTGGGGAATTGAGTGAGTGAACTAACAAAATGAATGAATCAATGAATGAGTAAATTGGAGGTTGTAATAATGGTGGTTGACATCTGCTTTGTCCTCCGTGTCCATACTTTCTCACTCTAGATATTGAGAATCTCTTCTGTCAGTCATCTTGTGCAGTGGGGTTTCTTTCTTACTTAGTTTTGAACAATTGGCCCTATTTGACTTTGCATGCCCAGGCCTTAGCACCTTGCCTGGCACACGGCTTTTCAGTGAGTTATGTGTGAATGAATGAAAGAATGTGTTTATTTTCCTGATGGTGAGCCTTGTTATCTAAGCTTGCTTGCTGATGTCTGAAACCTGCAGCCTTGCCTGCCTACCTAGAGCATTGCTGCACTCCACCTGAGGCCACCACTCCCAACAGTTACACTGAAGTTAATTTGCCTGGAAATGCAAAATAGGAAAAATCGGTTTTGTCTCTCCAAAATAAATCTCAAAACTGTCTCTTTGTCTGCCTAGGCCAAACCACTATCATCTCTGTCTAGCACTACTACAATAATCTCCTCTTTCATCTCTCTGTGATCTGTTTTCCACAAAGCAGCTTAAATTTATATTTTAAAATATAAAAGGCAAATATAAAATATAAATGTAGGATTTAAAGTATTCTGTAAGTCAGATTGTGGGACTTACCTGCTGAGAACTGTAATGGCCTCTTCTAGCACATAGAATGAAATGTAAACCCTTCCCCACCTGCAAAACCTATCTTTTTTGACCCCGCCTACCTCTGTTGGCTCATTTTGTGCTCTTTTTCCCTTTGTTCTTCGTGCTCCAGCCACCCTGGCCTTCTTCACATATCTTCATGTGTTCTTCACTTACCCAAGTCTCATTCCCTTCATGAGGAACCTGCCCAGAGGAGACACTCAGGAACTCTTTGGAGACATGCATGGCTTTTTAGTCCACTAATTTTTAGATATGACTTTACCCATAGGATCATTTCTTTCCAAGGAAACGTTAAGCAGAACCTCAACACAGAAAGCAAATGAAAGTAGGGGTACTCTGATTCCCATGGAAATGAGGATCCCAGGAACCTTCAGTCCTAAGGCTTCTTCTGAAAATATAGGTTTCCAGAGATGATGGTTTGCAAGGCATTGCTCAGGTCCAGTAGTGCCTGTCTGACTTCTGTGTTTACTTTGACTGGCTTCTTTGAACTTGGACGACTGTCCTTTTAGGCATGTAGAAATTCCTTCCTACTCAACTGAACTCCTGATTCTCAATTCTTAGCCTACTGTCTTGAATGGCCACACGTTCTGCTCTTAAAATGTTAAAACAGTCTAGATGGGAAGATGGATGGATAAAACAGTTAAATAAAACATGTATATGATTAACTTCCAGATAGTTCCTCTAAGTACCAAAAGAGTCCAGAGAAGCAAGAGTTTAAGGGTGGGGGCTACAGAGATACTCGAAAAATCCAAGGAAGTGTCTAGATTTGAGAAAGGTCTTTGAAAATAGGAAGTGGTGAGAAATGATTCATAGTCTACTATGCATTATGGTTTGACCAAAAGCATAAAGGGAATGAGACAGTTTGGGTAATAGAGGGGGGAGCCATATCAACAAAGCATGTGAAGGAGTGTCTGGCCTGTAGATATGTAATGTAAGGTCACAAATGCTTAGGGGAGCAGGGCCAGTGCCATAACACAAAACATTATACCCTCACTAACAAATGTGAACATAGTAGTTACTGTTGCCATAAATATCATGTCCTCAGAAAAATATATAATTCAGTGAGCAAAAATTTATTTTAATTACATTCCAGTTCTTGCTTCTGAAGATCCACCTGGTTATTTTGCTGGGCCTCAGTTGCCCCCCCATGCCTTTTCTGGTCAAGAACATGATGGCAGATGGCAAACCTCATCTATTATAGTTATTTCTTTACTGTTTACAGAGTAACCATTCCCTGACCTCAAATTCTGAGGTCATCGTATCAAAGCCTCCTATGCCTCATTGTTTTCTACTTCTGAGAACATCTGCCCAGCCTGGATGGCTCTCTTTTGTATAACATCCCAGCATTGTCTGGCTTTGCTCACTGGTCACAGCCAGGGCTCTCATGCTCATCTAGTCCTTCCCTCACCTTCACCCATGTCAATGACTTGCTTAATTACTTAATTTCTGCTTAATTTTTTGATAGCCTGAATGAAATGGTCCTATCCTCTTCCTGAATCATCCTATGTAGGTACTCTCCAAATCCTGGCCTTGTCACTGGATGACTGGCAGAAAGATAAGACCATTGACAGAACAGTGAGGTCAAGGGGGAGCTGACAAGAGGGAAAAGATAAGTATAATTTACAACACAATTAGTGTAAGCAGAGGTGATGTTTAGGTGGTTACAGATAAGGAACTAGAACTCTAGTTTGAAAATCTGTGTTTTTAAATAACACTGGAAGATAAAGTTCATTCCTCAGGTATTCATTCCTTAAATGTAAACATATGCTGTTGCCAGGCACTGTGCTAAACACTGTGAGTATAAAAGTGAGTTCTCACTTTAATGCCTTTAAGGCATTCACTCTGTGGTGTGAGACACAGGTGTGATACAGCTATATAATATTTCTACATATTTACCTTTAGCGTAATCTTTCCATGTAATACTCAGATCATTAAATCTGGAAAGAAGGAAGGAAGTATAAAAGTGAGTACTCACTTTAATGCCTTTAAGGCATTCACACCCTGGTGTAATAAACAGGTATGATATATCTGTATAATCTTATTGTATGTACTTATTTACCTTTAGCATAATTGTTTTCATGTAATATCCAAATCATGAAATGTGATCATTAAATCTGGGAAGAAGGAAGGAAGTTAGGAGACCAACATTCTGCCACTTAGTAGCCCTATGACTATAGCAACCCTTCTGAACCTTGGTTTTCTGATCTGCAAATAAGAGCATTGGACTAAATGAAGTGTTTTCAGTTGATCTCTTGTGAAATCAGATGCTTTTCCAAGGATTCCAGAAACATTTGATTTCAAATGCTGTTTTAAAGTGTGATGAAAATAACTCATGCACTTAAATGCATTATGTACCAAAATTTGCCTCATCAAGAGAGCCTCGTTTTTCTTGACCCAAGGTTACAATTACATCTTATAAGTTTGGACAAAAGGTTACAAATTTGATTTAGCAGTATAAGTAAAAAAAAAAAAAGCACACTGATTAATAAAATATGCTTTTTGTTTCTTTCACCTATAGTTGTTTCATGCAATATTTGCTTGGCCCAATGAGTTTTGCTGTTAAAGACATTGCCACCACCAGCCCTCATCTGCAACATCTACTTCCAGCTCTAAGCAGCCAGGATTTTTGTAACTCATGTAATAAAGGTGATTTATACTTAAATTTATCAGATTGGATAGTTCTTTTTGACTTAACAGCTTATTGATGTATAATTCATAACATATTGTTCACCTACTTAAGGTGTACAATTAATTGGTTTTTAGCATATGTACATAGTTTTGCAGCCATCGTCATCAATTTTAGAACATTTGAACCATGCCAGAAAGAAACCCTGTACTTCTTAGCAATACTCCCCAATTGCCCTACTCTCCAGCCCAGCCTTAGGCCACCACTAATCTACTTTCTGTCTTGATAGATTTGCCTAATATGAACATTTCATGTAAATGAAATCATGTAATACTGTATATGGTTTGTTGTGACTGCCTTTTCCCCCCTAGCATGTTTTCAAGGTTCATCCATGCTGTAGCAAGTATCACTACTTTATTTTCTTTTTACTGCCAAATAATATTTCATTTTATGGATATACCAAATTTTATTTTTTCATTTATCAGTTGATGGACACTTTCGTTGTGAGCACTCTTTAGCTATTATGAATAGTGATGCTGTGAACATTTTGTACCAGTTTTTGCATGTACACGTTTTGATTTCTTCTGAATATATACCTAGGAGTGGAATGACTGGGGCCACATGATACCTCTGTGGTTAATTATTTGAGGAACCACCAGGCTATTACCCAAACCTGTGGCACCACTTTACATTCCCACCAGCAGTATATGGTTCCAGTTTCTCCACATCCTCACCAACACTTGTTATGATGTCTTTTTTCTTATAGCCATCCTAGTGGATGTAAAGTGGTATTCACTGTAGTTTTGATTTTCACTTCTCTGAAGGTAGAATGGATGGTTTTTTAAAGAAAAGTTTCAGGACAACAAAGGCGGAAACTTTGTTTCAAAGTTACAGAAAGGAGAAAAAGATATAAGGGATGGAAACGTGTAAGTCACAGTTGGTTAGAGAACTGTCTGAGAGAATAGGGCATGGTAGGCAGAGAAAATCTCCAGAGAGCTCATTTGTCCAGATTATAGCCATGACACAAGCTTAATAGCAATAAAGTTATAGTCCCCAGAAGAAAGGTAGGGGTGTGTTTGTGTGTAGCTAACTCTCACACACCCAGTTTTTCCAGCACAAAGCTGTTGCTGCTTTCTAATCTGAGTGGATTGGGAATATTCACTCTTACTCCCCACCTATATCCCAACCCTACAAGCCATCGTCTTTTCTGTCACTATGTCACTGATTTTACAGTTCCCTTCACTTAGGATGACTTCCCCTCTTTATTCATCCAAATCTCATCCTTAAGACTTGGGGACATCAGGCCTACCTGCTTAGAGCAACCTCTCTGACCTCTTGGACAATGTTAACATGTTCCTTTTTATCCCTTGTGTGGCATTTGAAGAGGTTTGCATCACACAGCTTGGTACTTAGTGATACAATTATCTTGTATCATTCACATTATTTTATATGTGATTTCAAGTATCCCAGTGGGTTCCTTGAGGAGAAGGAATAGGTTTATACAATTTGATATTGCACATAAAACTAGAAACATACTAGGCGCTTGGTGCATCTTTGTTGAGTTAAATAAAAGGGTTATTCTTCTGTTTCCATCTAAACTCTGCTTGGAATTTCATAAACACAGGCAGGTTCTCACTGGCTTCGGGAAAAAATAACCTTCTTATAAATTCATTAATACAAAGCAAGGGGAAGAGTTGATATTTTAAGTTTACATTCAAGTAAGATTACATTGAAAATTATAACATTTTGTTCAATCTATGCTTGTTACCTACAGGACCTTGTTATATGTAGGAAAATTATCTTTGAAACCTCTGTGTGTTGTCAAAGTCAGATGGCTAATATTGACCCAAGCTGGCATCTCCCTCCCTTCACATTGGGGATCCTGTTGAGTTGTCCTCAAGTCTAGCCTTTTGGACCACTATACTGCACTTCTGTCCTTAAGCTCTCAATGTGAAATCAGAGACAGGCAAAGTCAAGCAAACAAGGCAAAGGTTAATACGAGCAGGCTAATAGTCAACAGATGGGAGTCTTCAGCCTGAGTGAGATCCCGCTAGAGGCCTTCCCTTCAGAGACTCAAGACTAGTTGAACTGGAAATTTGACCAGGAAGGGACTCCCTAAGAGACCTTGCCTCTGAGCATGTCAGCTGAAAAGATGGCAGAGTTCAGAGAAAGGTGGTGGGAGATGGTGGGCAGAGAAAGCACCATTTCCTGTGTGTTACCTCCAAACCAGAAATTTCTAATACAGCAAATAAAGCAAATTGGAATGATTTCATGAACCTATGTAGAGGTCTGCAACTGGAAAGGATGTCCTGAAAAGCACTATTTTATATAGTTTGGTAGAAATACATCCATACTGTGTGAGTCCCAATTTTAAAACTCCCTTGAGAATTAGGAAACAGATGAGTAGCTAGAATGTAAAATAATAATAATTTAGACATTGTTTTGGAGTGATAAAGTTTATTGTACATGGTAAGCAAATTATGTATTGTAGATTTTCCTGATTCTGGGCATGCATTGGGACCACAGGTTATGGTGGCTCACATTTTAGGATTGACTTCCCAACGGCTGCTCACACAGCCTCTGGAAGTGGTAACTTTGGAAGGACTGGTTGCAAAGTGGAACCAGAGTATATTGCAGTTTCACAAGCAGGAGGTAACAGCATTTATTGAGCAACTATATGTTCTCTTCTCTCTCTCTTCTCTCTCTTCTCTTTTCTCTCTCTCTCTCTCTATATATATAGTATATATATAGTATATAGAAAAGACTATATATATATAGTATATAGGAAAGTATATATATATATAGTCTTTTCAATGACCCTGTGTCTTTCTTTGAATAGAAATTTAAAATAAACTTCCATTTTAAATATGAAGAAACCAAGACTTAAGGAGGTTAAGAATTGGGTCTAGTAATATATCAAGTCAATGGCAGAAACACAGGGAACTCAAGTCCCTTTGATTCTGTAGCACTGGTTTTATTCCTACACTTTACCCCCTTCATTGTAAGGGTACTAAAATGTTCATATGTGGTCAAACACCTTTTACTTTTATTAGGAGAAAATAGAAAAGAAAATCCAAATAAATACTCCAAAAAATCCAATGCAAAAACTCCAAAATATCAAAAGCTACCTTTTTCAAACAAATTCAGTTTTTTATTACTCTTACTTTCATAATTTGTTCTTTTTAGTAATTATTTTTTACTTCATTGTTTAGATTTAACAATACAAATAGATGATAAAAATGTGATGATTCAGTTAGTTATATTTTAAATGGCATATTATTGTGTCACAAAAAGTAGACATGTAATACATGTCTTATATAACATTACCCAAAACATATTGGCTTCCCTATGTAATTCTATTATGAATACTATGCCAGTATCTTCTCTAATCATTCCAATTTAAACATGGTATCTATGACTGGATTGTAACAGAAATTGGAATTTGCCAGCCAACATTGAATTGGAAAATGCTTCCATTGAAATTTTCTTACAAATGATCTTTAGAAATGTATTTTAAATTTCATTCTAGCGAAACCAACTTAGAGTGAATCTTAATGGGCTAGAACAAAATAGATTTTGGATTGATTTTTCTCATAAAATATGCAAAGCCCTGTTTTTAAATAGAGTTTTTCCCCTGCAATATTGTTCTTTTTCTCTGTTTAGCAAAGAATTTGTCTAAAACATTTCTTTTTCAGATTTTAGTTAGATTACAATAGAATTAACGTCTTAGAATTGCCAAGGTAGATGGAAGATGAAGAGAAAATCCGGATTCCATACCATGCTAACTTCGAGCCGTTATTTTGCCTGCAGCTGATCTCAAGAATCATGTGAAAGTCTCACTATGTAACCTGTTTTGGGGCTCAACTCTTCATAATACGATCATTCATTAAGTAATATAACCATGGATAATTGTAAAAAACTGGGACACTGGGTTTTCCCCCCTTACTCCACACGTCGACTAGGCTGACAGTATACACCAGAAAACAGGCATGCGAGGCATCCTTCTACATCTTTCTCTTTTGCTTGCCTCTCGTTAGTTACAAAGATACATACTGTGCCAGGCACTAAGCTGGTTTCAACAGCTATTTATTTAGATTGTGTGAACTGGAGCTGAACTTGAACCCAATTAATAGCAACTGAACTTGAACAAACTGATATGAAATCATTACAGGCTCAGTTCCCTGGTCCATTATCCCTGAAGAGATCATCCGACAGCACTCCAGGTGCCTTTTCTATGCCAAATCTTGGTGCAGTGCCCAATCAGAGAGTGTCGGGGGGATTAGAAGTTCGGTTGCATCGGAGTTAGCTCATTACCACATTTGTGATCGCTTTCACAGAGAGGAGAGGTGGTGATCCCACTGGGCAGGATTGCAGAGAAGGCTTTGTTTTCAACACCATCTGGCACATGGTTGGCACTCATTAACACAGCACAATGTCGATTAAAATAATAATTGTACGTGGCAGCAATGCTGCTTAGACAGGTCCCCACCTTTGGCCTTCCAGCAAAGGAAATGGAAGAAAGAGAAGGCTGAAGAGTTGCCTCTGGTAACTCTGGTCTCTGGGTTTGCATCTTTCTTCATGCCCACACCTTTTTTTTTTTTTTTTTTTTTTTTTGGTAAAGAAGCTACTTTTTTAAATGTATGTATTTATTTTTAGCAGCAGTTCCCGCCCCCCCAATCCCCCTGTTTTTTTAAACTGGGAATACCATGAGTCGTCTGACCTTGTTCACAGTTCCCAAGGACCCTAATTACAGAGCTCCGGCTATAGCTGGACTCCCTATTCAGTACTGCAGCCAGGAAATATTTGCTGAAAGGGGATTCTATGCAGTCATATTTCTTCTGCAACTTGAATTATATATAGTTAAGAGTTTTAGGCTTTTCTCTTTTAAAGGATGCATGAATGAACTCAATCATTCAGGTGCTGAGTTAAGACTGCCCTGCCTTTCCTTAAAAAAACAGATGTGTATTTACTTTGGCAACTCCAGATCTTGAATCTGGTAGCATCTACTTGATTTGCTGTTTGGGGGATAGGAGTGCAGATTTTTGAAAGAAATTGTTTGAGTTTGAATCCTATTTCTACCATATACTAGGTATGTGGTGAGGAGAAAATCCCTTAACTCTGTCTTGGTCTCCCTTTTCTTCACTGCTGCTGTGGTGGTAATAGTCATCCCTAAGCTTTAGGATTTCTGTGAATATAAACAAACATGTAATACACTAAGAATAACGTCCAGTGCAGGGTGAGCTCTTGATATGCATTAGCTATGATCATGTATGCCTCACCATCATTTTCTTTCTTTTCTTTCTTTCTTTTTCTTTCTTTCTTTCTTTTCTTTCTTTCTTTTTCTTTCTGTTTCCTTCTTTCCCTTTCTTTCTTTCTTTCTTTCTTTTTTTTCCTTCTTTCCTCCTTCCTTCCTTCCTTCTTTCCTTCCTTCCCTTCCCTTCCCTTCCCTTTCCTTCCTTCCTTCCTTCCTTCCTTCCTTCCTTTCTTTCTTTCTTTCTTTCTTTCTTTCTTTCTTTCTTTCTTTCTTTCTTTCTTTCTTTCTTTCTTTCTTTCTTTCTTTCTTTCTTTCTTTCGAGATGGAGCCTCACTTCTGTCACCCAGGCTGGAGTGCAGTGGTGCGATCTTGGCTGTCTGCAACCTCTGCCTCCTGGGTTCAAGTGATTCTCCTGCCTCAGCCTCCCAAGTTGTTGGGATTACAGGTGCACCCCACCACACCCGGCTAATTTTTGTATTTTTAGTAGAGATGGGGTTTTGCCATGTTGGCCAAGCTGGTCTCGAACTCCTCACCTCAGGTGATCCACCTGCCCCAGCCTCCCAAAGTGCTGAGATTACAGGCCTCACCGTTATTTTCTGCAAGAGTTTATTCTTCCTCCAGAATGTGCCTCATACCTATTGAATTTTTTTATTCCCAAATGATAGGATTTACTAGTTGTAGTGATGTAGGTAGTGGTTATGTGGACATTTGTCCAGATATGTTGATCAACTTTTTTTGGTAGGACACTATGATTTAATTCCTTGTCATGCTAGACCAAGGTCAGAAGAAGCCATTTGATGTGGGTAATTTCCTCATAGATCTAGAATACCTTCATAGCATAATAATTAATGAAGCATATCATTTGTTTCCAGAGCAGATTATGCATATCTTAAACAAAAGAAATTAGTTGTATATTTCAGGCCTATAGGTAAGCACTATAACTAATGATCATGTGGTTTTCTCTGGTTATGGAACCATAAACAGCATGCCCTCTGGCACTGTAATGATTTGTGTTCTGTAATACTCAGTGTAACCAGGGTTTTTATTCTGTTTGCCTTTTGGTATGTGGAAAAGCCTTCAAGAAACTGGCTTTCTGCAGGAGTGTTTAAATATCATTCATACCAACAAGAGAAGATGACAGACATTTTAGATGCAGAAGAAAGATTAAATGCATTCAGTTTAACTAGCGGCACTAAAAAGGGCTGCATCTTTGTATTATTGCTGTTTATCTTCTTTCCAGCAGTGGAATATTGAGCTTCCCCAGGCTGTGATTCAGGTATTAATGCCGATTTTAGGTCGGGCAAGAGTGTGTTTAGTCTGCGACACTTAGATAGCAAAGGCAAACTGCTCACGGCTATTAGTCAGGAGTTTCTGTATGCCAGTGATTGCATGCTTGTGACTCATAATCAGGGTGATTCACAGCAACCGTTAGATGGGCTTGCCGTGGCTGTGTTTTTCGTTTGGACTGCTGTCATTGCCAAAAGTGTCAGCCTTTCTCCTACAGACCTGCCCATGTGACACATGCACAGTGCCCTTTGATTGTGCTAAATGGCTCGCCACTAACATCATGGCTAAGTTTTATTGTCTTGGAGGAATTGTCTCTCACAGTGAGTCCCAATTAGACAAATAAATGTTGTGTTGTTTTCTTTCTGAAGTGTTACTCTGGGATTGTTGATAGAATTTGTGCCACAGTGTTCTCTTGGGCAGTCTGAATTCCAGATTCTCTATCTTGGTTTAACTATGCTCTCACTTGAGAATCAGCAAGGAGATGTCATGTTATTTGTTTTTCTGTATACGTGGAGCTGGATCTGTGGTCTGGGTTCCTGCTGAGCAGATACATAAATAACCACAAGTCTCTCTGGGTTTAATACCAGCCCCGTTCTGACATCCAAGGCTGACTCCTATTCCATGTTTTGCCCCAACCACCGAACATGATCCTCTGACCCCTCAACACACAGATGCCTTGTACCTGACCTAATAAGTTGAGTCAGCAACCTGTATTTCTGATTTGTCCATTAATTCTGTGTGTCCTGGTTGAGACCCACTTGCATCTCTGCATGATTGCTTAACCTACACCTGTCACGACTTCCTCTGTTCCTTTTTGAACTTACCAAACATTTTACAGCCCATGGTATGCTAGGGTCTGAGCATACAATTGGGAAAAGATAGATAGGATCTCTGTTCTCATGAAACTTCCCTCTGGCTCTTAGAAGTTATACACTTAAACAAATGCACAAGAGTCTCTCTGATGGTAACAATGCAGTGAAGCAAATGAAACAGGATAAAGGAATAGAGAGCAAATAACTATGACAGGGTTATTCTGAGAGTAGAGGGAAAGGTGGAAGAACATTCTAGACAGAGAGATCAGCTAGTACAAAGGCACTAGGGCAGTCTGGGTGAATTTGGAAAGATCGAGAGCCAAGGAGGCCAGGGTGGCTGCAGTGTAGTGGGTGGGCAGAGAGGAGCCAGATGAGAGAGAGTCAAGCCTGATATAGACAGTCTTGTTTTCTATTTTATTTTAAAATATTTAATTTACAAATAAAAATTGTATAAATTCTACATGTACAGGGTGATGATTTGATCTGTGTATGTATTGTATACTTATTACCACAATCAAATCAATCAACACATTCGTCATCATCCTTAGTTACCATTTGTGCATGTGTTTATATGGTGAGGGCACTTAAAAATCTTCTCTCATCAAATTTCAAGTCAACAACACAGTATTATTAACTATAGTTAATGCTGTACATTTGATCCCCAGAATTTATCCATCTTGTAACTGAAGGTTTATACCCTTTGACCAACTTTTCAACACTTCCTCCAACCCTTCATCCATGGCACCCATGATTCTACTGTCTGCTTCTATGATTTCAACTGTTTTGGATTCTGCATGTGATTGAGATGAGATACTCTTTGTCTTTTGGTGTCTGGCTTATTTCCCTTAGCATAATGTCCTCCAAGTTTATCCATGATGTTGCAAATTGCAAAATGTTCTTCTTCTTATGGCTGAACGATATTCTCTTTAGACACACCACATTTTCTTTATTGATTCATCAATGGACACCTAGGTTGTTATTGTAGGTGTTATTTACACCTATCTTAGTTATTGTAAGTAGTGCTGTAATGAACATGAGGGTGTAGATACCTCTTTGAGATATTGATTTAAATTCCTTTGGATATATGACCAAAAGTGCAGTTCCTTTGGATATATGGCTGGACCATAGGGTGCTTATTAATTTACACATTTTTAATTTTTTAAGGAACCTCCATACTGTTCTCTATAATGAGTGTACCAATTTCCATTCCCATCGTGCACAAGGCTTCCCTTTTCTCCACAGCCTTTCCAATAGCCAGCTGCTATCTCATCTTTCTGATAATAGCCATCCTAACAGGTATGAGGTGATATTTCATTGTGGTTTTGATTTGCATTTCTCTGATGATTAGTGATGTTGTGCACCTTTTTATATATCTGTTGGCCACTTGTATGTATTCTTTGAAAAAAATGTCTATTCAGGTCCTTTGCCCATTGTTAAATCTGGTTATTTGTTTTTTGATATTGAGCTGCTTGAATTTATAATATTTTTGGAGACGAATCCCTCATCAGATATACAGTTTGCAAATATTTTCTCCCAATTCATAGGTTGCCTTTTCATTTTGTGGATTTTTTTCCTTTGCTGTGCAGAAGCTTTTTAGTTTGGTGTAGTCCTGCTTGTTTACCTTTGCTTTTGTTGCCTGTGCTTTTGGTGTCATATCCAAATATCATTGCCAAGATCAATGTAAAGGAGCTTTGTCACTGTGCTTTCTCCTAGGAAGTTTACATTTTCAGATGTTACATTTAAGTCATTAGTCTTTTTTGAGTTATTTTTTGTATATGACGTAAGATAAGGGCCTAATTTCATTATATTGCATGTGTATATTTCATTCACACAGCATCATTTATTGAAGAGACTATCCTTTCCCCATTTTGCATCCTTGGCACTCTTGTCAAAGATTAGTTGACCATGTATGCACGGGTTTATTTTTGTGCTCTCTGTTCTGTTCCATTGGTCAGTGTGTCTTGTTTTTATGCCAATACCATACTGTTTTATTACTATGGCTATGTTGTTTTATAATATAGTTTAAAATCAGGATATGATGCCTCCAGCTTTGTTCTTTTTGCTCAAGATTACTTTTGCTATTTGGGGGCTTTTTGTGGTTCCATGTGAATTTTAGGATTTTTTTTCTGTTTCTATGAAAAATAGAATTGGAATTTATATAGGGATTGCACTGAATCTATGGATCACTTTGGGTAGCATGGACATTTTAACAATATTAATTTTTTAATCCATGAATGTGAGATGTCTCTCCATTAATTTGAGTCTTCAATTTCTTTCAACAACATCTTATAGTTTTTGATGTACAGATCTTTTACCTCCTCACATTACAGAATGAAGGATAAAAATCATATGATTCTCTCAACATGTGCAGAAAAATTAAATATTCTTTCATAATTAAAAACTCTCAACAGATTATTTGACCAAATTCAACATTCTTACATGATAACAACTCATAACAAATTATGTATAGAATGAATTTACCTCAACATAACAAAGGTTCTGACAAGCCCACACCTAATACAATACTCAACATGAAAAGCTGAAAGTTTTTAAGGTTAACAGGAGCAGACTCATAGTCAACAGATGGGGGTCTTCAGGCTGAGTGAGGTCCCACTAGTGGCCTTCCCTTCAGAGACCTCTAAGATCAGGAATGAGACAATGATTTACAACTCTCACCACTTCTATTCAACATAGTCCCATAAGTCCTAGCCAGAGCAATTAGGTGAGAAAAACAAAAGACATCCGAATTAGGAAGAAATTAAATTGTCTCTGTTTGCAGATGACATGATCTTTTATGTAGAAAACCCTAAGGAAAACCCAAAGAAACTGTTAGAACTAATAAATTCAGTAATCAATTCAGTAAAGTTCAGGATATAAAAATCAATGTACAAAAGTCAGTTGTGTTGTTCTACACTAACATTTAGCTATCTGAAAAGGAAGTTCAGAAAACAATTCCATTTACAATAGCATCAGAAAGAGTTAAACATTTGGGAATAGATTGTAATCTGGTAGATCTTGGTTAGAGTTGATTGTATTTTAATAGAAACAGCAAGAAACAAGGATATGAAGCAGGAAAGTGCTAAAATCTGAGTTATCTTGTGTCTCTGTTTCAGCCTACTTTATTTAAGTATGATATCTAGTGCCAGGTTGCTAGCCCTATCTCAGTTTTTGACTCATATTTTTGACATCAGCTTTAAAAATGTTCACAAATATATATGCACTTGGTTTTCATTATTTTGCTGTGTCAAATACAGAACAGATTTGTTTTGGGTATCAGAGCCTTTTTCCACTATTCATCATCATCACCCTATACTCACATCACTGTCTTTCTACAGAAGGCTGCCTTGGACTCTGACAGACATAACCTCTTCTGCCTCTATGGTGTCTTTGTGCCTAGTACTTATCACTTCCTTTGCTCTACCTCATCCTATAAGTGTCTTTCCCCTATGGGCTTGGAGTTCTTCGGAGGGAGTCCATTTTCTCATTCATCTAAGTTTTCCCTAGCTTCTAGCTTAGTGCTTTGAACATAGTAGGGGAAAGATGGATATATAGATGAATGGATTACGAATACCCACTAAAATGTTCAGTCTGTTATGAAGCCCTCTTCAACAGTTAGAATTATAATTTCTCCCTCTTGCTCCTACAGCGCTTTCCAGTGACTGCTTGGAATCTTTAGTGGCATTGTGTTATGCATTATTATGTATCTTTAGAGCCCTTTGGGGGTCAAGGACTATGTCATAGTCATCTTTGTTTCCCCAGGATTTAACACAGTTTCTAGCACTTAGCAATCTTCAGTAAGTGCCTGGACAAAAGATGTTAAACAGGACGTGAAACTCCAAAAACAGAAGGGCTGTGGAAGTGTATTATCAGACAGAACCCTGGGCTAGATGTGTTTCCTTAAGGCACTTGTAATTCCTCAGAAACTTCCCAAACCAGTAGGGGGTTGCAAACCTGCTACGGAGCATCCTCCAGGAAAGCAGCTTTGGAGCTATTTTTCCCCCCAAACTCTTTTGGCCATAACACAAAGCCAGAAATTGATTTTGCATTGCAAGCCAGTATATAACTGTTCTGCAAAACAAAAATGCATCTTTACCTGTAATACAGTCCAATATCTTCTATGCCCTCTGTGGTATAGAATGCTGATCATGACCCTATAAACTGATTTTAAGACTTGTGAATAGGTTGCAGCCCACAGATTGAGAAAACCCTGTTTTTGAGGACAGAGATAGTCCCCTGAGGTGAACTTCAGAGGAAGAAGCATGAGCTTTACCAGGAACCCATAATATCTCACTGTACTCTGACCGTTTGTTGAATATTTGTATAAATTTACCAATGACCAAGTGACAACCAAATAAAACAAGCCATCTTGGCCAAAAAGAATCAAGTCATGTAGTGCAGACATCTTTGTAATTTAGAATTGAATTGTTTGAATGCTGAAAAGTTGTTAGAGATAGGTCCACCAGTCACTTAGTTCACCATATCCAAATACAGCATTGTGAATATTTGAGGTAAATGTGTTGCTTCTAAAATGAAACTGTGGGCCCACTGAGATATAGGGAACTTAACGTTTCTTCTGCCAATATGTTGACATAAATATTGCTGCTGTTAAGCATGTATGAATAGCAGAACTATTTCAGTCTTTTTATCTCTTTAAAACTAATTTAAATCTGAGCATTAAAAGACTGATACCATATGTTTGTTTTAGATAGGAAACAAAATCTTTTCTAAACATAAGGGCTTATGAAATCTGTATTCTAAACATAAGAGCTTATAAAATTAGTATATAGGACTGGAAGCTATGGTAAATTGTTTCATGGCCGCAGATTCCTTCCATGTTAGTATGCATGCCCCTTTGTAATGTGACCTTGCTGTTCCTCCTGTCCAGAGGGGGGTCTCTTTACCCAACCCTTGCTAATATGTGTTACTTATATGCTGTGCTAAGAATCCAGCATTTGCTCAGTAATGTCTTTTTATTGTGGAATGTAAGTCCAGCATGAAATTGTTGATTTTTCTCTTTGAAGACCATTTAAAAGCTACTTTTGAAAGTGACCAAGGTCTGTGGACATGTGCATCACAAGCCTTTTGTGAAAATATTAGATAGACTTCAAGAACACAACCAAAGTCTGCCACAGACTAGAAAGATACACATCACAAATCCATTTAGCTTTGTATGTGAAAGGAACAAATTAAAAGGTTCAGCAATGTCACTGGCATATCTGAGAATTCAGCCTATTTCATTTTGAGACCCACATACCTTATCTGTGAAGGCAACTCTGTGTGTGCGTTTTCCAATCTAGATGGATAGCATAGAATGAGATGACCTAGACAAGCACAGCACAAAGACAGTTGTGATAGCATCCGAACTTTAAGGGCAATTCCTCCTTTTCTATGTAGGCCTTTTTTGAAAATAGCACTGTGCATTGGTTTGCTTACCCTGCGAAGACCCGAAAGATGAGATTATGATCTTTCATCTCAAATTAAAGAAGGCTTGTCTCAGGAACCATTTGACAAGTTCAAACGCTGCTGACTTGGATACTGGCCTCTTATCAGCACCTTCAATTTAATGTTTGGAGTGAGTGGTAGGCCTATGTTGTTGAATTTTTATCAGATTTCCCCTCATCTTGGTAGATTATGCTTTAATTCACTATTCTGTGACTTATCCATATTGTCTATTTTATGCTATTGAGCTATAATAAATAAATAGCATAATGCAGTACTTACAGGTAGGGAAATCGAGGGAAAATGGGCTTGTGACATAGGCTAGATCAAACAGGTATTACCTGCAAGTTAATAAGTAGCTCAGATTCTGGTATAGTTTGCTTTATTCATAGGTCTTGTGGGGGAAAAAATAAAATAAGCTTTCTTGTTCTGATAATCCCTTAAAAGAGTCATGAAGTTTTGATCTTTGGCTTATTTGATTTATTTATAATTGATAGAAACCAAGCCATTCCTGTGCCTCTCAAAAATCTATTTGTGGAAAATATTTTAACTTTTAACCAAATTATGTCTTCCCAGCATTAGTGACCCTCTATGTTAAAATGTTTTTCCCTTGAAAGTTAGAACTCCAATGTTGTTAGAAGAGTTTGATTCTGTTTTCGAAGAATCATAGAAACACAGTACAGTTTTGTACCTGTGGCGTTTGGATTTTGATTCACGTTGAATTTGATACCAGGAGTTACATGGAAAAGTCAATAATAATCCGTGGATCATTGCCTTACTCTGTCACTGGGTGAATTAGTCTGCTGGGGTAATGTTCTCCAGCTTGTGTAATGGGCCTATTTGGTAGCAAGACAGCAGCCATATGAAACACTTGGGTGGTCTTCCAGAGTACTTTCACGTGGATTAGATTTCAGTTATCCAACGTGAGGTCGCAAAGGCTTAGACAGCCGGGCCGGTGCCACATCATGAACAGAATATGACCTCTTCCTACCGGATGCATAATGTAAAAGGTGCCTGAGATTAAAGCTGATCCTTGGGCTCCAGGAGCAGATATGGGTCAAATGAGGTCTCAAACCACAGTTGCAAATGTTGGGAAAGTCTCTATACAGGAAAGAATCAGATTTTCCTCTGGCACATTCATTAGGCATGTTCTCTGCCAGAAAAGCCTAGTTTCTGAGTTTTCTGGATTGAGCTTTATTTGATTAATACTAGTTTAAAATTTTAGGTGTTATTAAGCAGAAACAGAAGAAAAGGCCTGAGTGGCCCTTTCCTGTTACACAGAAAACAGCATTTGAGGCACATAGGCTTTGGAATAAAATCACCTTTTTAGTGTTCTTAGAGATAACAGTGGCTCCAAAGCCCACCATTTTTTTTCCAGTACTGCCAGGAACTTTGAATGATCTAATAAAAGGTAATGATCAAAGGTTTCAAATGCAACTGATAAATCTTATAGATTTGTATCCAGAATGCCTTAAATTGACTTGTGGATGTTTTTCATCTATCAAGAAGGACTTGGTGATTTGAATTTAGTACTTTGATGTTGCAGTAATTGTTTGCAACTGCAGCTCAGTGGCCTGAAGGCATTGCTCATTTCTTCCTTTCTCTTCTTGCAAAGAGCTCCTGAAATATTCTTTTACGGGCTGTTCTCAACTCACTGGGGGCTGTGGCCTAAAATTTAGAATAAGAGAATGGTTCCATAAACACTTGGTACAGACCAACAACAATGCCCTAATGAGCCATCCCAAATGTGCACCATTCTGAATCAAACAATCATCCCAAGTCCACACCCTATTCACTGGGTATATATTAAGATTCACTTCATGGTATTTATAAGGGAATTACTAAAGAAATCATGGGGAAAAGATTCCTCCACTTATTATTTTAGTCAAGGTATTTCATATATTTATAAGTTACAAATGTCTTTCAAAGTACATTTTAACCAGTTCCTCAATACTTGAAAAAATGCTATAGATATCTCCTTTTGGAAGATAATCTATTTCTTCCTGCTATTTCAATTAGATTAAATTAAAACTCTCCTAAATTAAGGCTTTCTGGTAATGTTCTTCTAACCGTATTCTGTAGTTTCCTCAATCAGTTGTTCTACTAGTCATTTAGTGCATGCCTATTTTCTGGCTGAGCAAATTTATCAATATTCATGCAAGGGTGTCCATCTCTAGCTTCAAAAGCCACGTGCTCATCTGTCTACTATAAATATCATAGTCATCATTTTACACCAATATATTATCTCATATATCTTCGCATTTCAAAATTCTTTTTAAAATTCAGCTCATCCACAGAATCTTTTCAGGTGAACTCAACTATTATCCCTTTAGCTATTCCATGGGTTGCCATAAATCTTATGAATATAGATTAACCTCATAAATATCTAGGATCTAAGACTGTAAAGTATCACAAACTGAAAGATCAACTGACAGGGCAGTAGATTCTTCTATAAGCCACAGTAATTGACAAGATTGAGTCGGTATCTATGTGCATCTACTGGGATTGTTTAGCATCGTTGTTGATGTCACTTTTTTTTTTTCTTTTTTTTTGAGACAGAGTCTCACTCTGTCGCCCAGGTTGGAGTGCAGTGGCACAATCTTGGCTCACTGCAAGCTCCGCCTCCCGGGGTCACGCCATTCTCCTGCCTCAGCCTCTCCGAGTAGCTGGGACTACAGGCGCCCGCCACCACGCCTGGCTAATTTTTTTTTTGTATTTTTAGTAGAGACGGTCTCGACCGCGGTCTCGATCTCCTGACCTCGTGATCCGCCCGCCTCGGCCTCCCAAAGTGCTGGGATTACAAGCGTGAGCCACCGCGGGTTGATGTCACTTTTATGCTCATTTACCGTTAAGTTGCAAGGCTGATAACATGTGCTGCATTAGTGTGAATCATGTTTATTTTAAAATAAATGTTGATGCTGAAGAAAAAAGTGTTAGTTGAGGGGAAACAAACCAGACAGTAGCAACTTATTTACATACTAGACGAGATACCCTTTTCATGACCTCCAAAGTTCTCAGGTCTGGGACATCTCATACTCTAAAGATTTCTTAGCTTAAACATCGGTCTTTGCGCCTGTAGCTTTGTTTGGTTCAATTTGGCATGCCTCTGTTGAGTGCCTATTCTGCTAGGGATCCTAAGTGATTGACTAAAGGAAGTGGCTTGCTATCAAACAGCTTACAATGTGGTTCCACCCTATTCTCCCAGACATCACTTTCTCTCTCACATTCTTGTCTGATAACTTGTTTTATCCCGATTTTAAATGTCCGTATTTATTTATTTACTTGTTGATGATCGGTCTTCCCCCAACAATCCACAGCTCTTCACAAGCAAGGCCTTTGTGTTGTGTGCTGATGTATCCAGAATGCCTGGAAGACCACCTGGCACATTTTAGACGTTCGGTAAATATTTAATGACTCAAGGGGAGACAAAATACAACTACATACATAAGACAAATAGGGATATAACACACCCTAAAAAAGATACAAAAGCAGATCCACATTTTGTAATGCTCTAACTGTACAAAACTTCGGGGGATTGCTATTTAAGAAAAGCAGCAATAATTTTTTAAAAATCATATAGAAATGAATTCTTATTTAGCATGAAAAATAATCACAACTTATAAATAAGGTTAACCTACTAGAGATGACAAAATGTGAGAAATAATATTAATGATATATTAACACATGAAAATATCTCGATATTATACTTTTTTCTCTATAATTTTTGGCCATGTGTTCTTTTTGTTGTTGTTGTTTGTTTATTGAGATGAAATCTTGCTCTGTCACCCAGGCTGGAGTGCAGTCCTGCTATCTCAGCTTACTGCAACCTCCACCACCTGAGTTCAAGTGATCCTCCTGCCTCAGCCTCCAGAGTAGCTGGGATTACAGGCATGCGTGCACCACCATGCCCGGATAATTTTTTTGTACTTTTAGTAGAGACACGGTTTTGCCATGTTGTCCAGGCTGGTCTCGAACTCCTAACCTGAGGTGATCTGCCTGCCTCAGCCTCCCAGAGTGCTGGGATTACAGGCATGAGCCATCGCACCTGGCCAGCCATGTATTCTTTAATCACCTCTGCATATGTAATATCAATTTCTGATAGATTGAATAAATGGATAATTTGTTATTTGCTCTAGCATGGGTAATCCAAATTGTTTTTGTTTAAATAACATTTGGGACATATAAAGGGCTTCACACATACATACTTGTAACTATGAAACTGCTACAGGTTTGTGTCTTACTAGCGTGGGAATTTTAATTTTGTGCTGCATTTTCAAGTATATTCTAAATAAGAGAGAAGTTCCCATTTGTCAAGGTATCAATGAGAACTGAATTGTCTGCTTATAATTGTATAGATCTGGTGAGTGAACAGATCTTCCATTGAGTAGTTCTGGCTTTGTGCGTTTCAAATTTTGTTTATCTTCCAGTGCCCACATACTTACAGTGCTGGTGCAAAAACAGCACAGCCACATCATTACTTCACCTGGCCCTGTACCTTTGTATCATGAAACTGGTTGAACTTGCACAGTGGGTGTTGGGAATATTCTTTTATTACTCACCAAGATGACTGGCAATAGATTAACTATATGCAGAATTGTTTGTGAGCCACATAAAAATAGTCCATTATATATATTCTACTATATATATAAATAATCCACTATATCTATCTATCTATTGGAGTCAGAGATATATCTCATATATATATATATATGAGATATATAAAATATATCATATCTATATGATGGGCTATATATATATGAGATATATCTCTGATTCCACTATATATATATATATATATGACTATTTTTACATATAGTGGACTATTTATATATATAGTAGAATATATATAATGGGCTATTTTTATGTGGCTCAGAAACAATTCTGCATGTAGTTAATTTATTGCCATTCATCTTGGTGAGTAATAGAAAAATTTTTCCAACACCCACTGTGCATGTTCAACCAGTTTCATGATACAAAGGTACACATATAGAATATATATATATAAAATATATATATAGTGTACTACATATATAAAAATATACGTACATAGTGGACTACATATATAAAAATATACATACATAGTGGACTACATATATAAAAATATACGTACATATTGGACTACATATATAAAAAATATATGTACATAGTGGACTACATATATAAAAAATATATAGTGGACCACATATATAAAAATATACATATACAGTGGACTATATATAAAATATGTATATAGTGGACTATATATATAAAAATATATATAGTGGACTATATATACAAAAATATATATAGTGGACTGTATATATAAAATATATATAGTGGACTATATATAAAATATATATAGTGGACTATATTAAATATATAGTAGACTATATAAAAATATGTATATAGTGGACTATATATATAAAAATATATACAGTGGACTATATATATAAAATACATATACAGTGGACTATATATAATATATATAATATATATAGTGGTATATATATAAAATATACATATAGTGGACTATATATATATGATATACCTCTGACTCAATTTCCTCTTAACTGGAATTCCAAAAATACTCTTGGCCACTTCATTGCCACCCAATGGGAGGAAGAGTAGTGTGGATGGAACCTTAGTGATGGAAGAGATAACAGGGTTAACCCTATAGCAATTAAAACATTTTACTTATGTAAATTTTACAAAATCACATAATCATGTGATCTTGTTACTAAGGCTCGTGTTGGCATCATGTAAGGGGCTCATGCAAATGAGGGCCCCTGAAATTACATTTATTTCCCCATGCAAATCTGCATCTGGGCATTCCAAAGAAGTAGAGATTGTTTATAATTATTGGGAGCGGACCTTCAAAGTGAGACAGGATTACAACTGATTGCAGTATTAGAGAATAATCATTTAAAGGTCACATGATCTAGGACATTTTTAGGTGACGGCAGGTGGTTCTGTTTGGCACATACACCTGAAAAAGAATGTAGTATAAGATATAATTAGTGGTTGAGGCAAACTCCTGAGGTCCTTGAATGCCAGAACAAGAAATTGGGAGGTTGACGCATACATCATCAAAATCTTTCCTTTCATCTCTGATTCAGGAGCTTTTATTTGGATTTATTAATTCAGATATATTTATTTATTTCAGTTAATACTTTACTTATTTTTTTAGAGTGTGTGCCTTTCAAAGACCTGGACCTTTGCTTGCACCAAACCTCCTCTGTCGCTGTATCCTTAACCCTTGAGACCTAGTGCATATCTGAGACCTGGCATTAACTAACCTTAAGTAGCATGAGTAAATTTATATTGTAAAGTAGCTTAAAAATTTTGAAAAATTGCAGATTTGTGTATACAACTGGATAAAATGTGAAAACTTTAATAGTTCAACCCACTTCAAGTGGAAGTCATTCATCTTCAGAGACAAGTAAAAGTCCCAATAAAAGTAAGTTAAAAACCCCTTCCCATATTTTTGTAGCACTGGCTCTCCAATTTCAGCTGTCTTCCAAATACTAAAAGATGCTTTATCATGCATGTGTTCATTCATATCCATTGTGCAGTCAGTTGAGTATTTTGTGAATTACTTGCATTTGTTCATCATGTGTTGAACAAACATGGTTTTTGCAATCTGAAATGAGAGAAAAATGATATGAAATGTTAGTTGACTTTAACTTCCTTCCTCTTTTTATGGCAATACTGGGAGTCTCTTTTCTAATGGACTGATATTTAAGATGAAAGTATTTGACTTAGTTTCCTTAGTGTGGTTTTCGTATCACAGTATCTGAAAGCATGTCCCAGCTGCTGCATTCATCACAGGCCAGGCACCAAACTGGGTCGGGCACTCCTGTGGCAAAAGTGATTTCTTCTCAGCACTTTGCTATAAATTGTGCTGCTATTGATATCATTACCAGTTTTTTTTTATGGGTCTCCAGATTTCAGTGTTGTGCAGTTTTTTTGGCATCAGCTGAAAAGCCCCATCTGATGCCCATAAAATCTACACAAAAAGAAAATGTAGTTGCCTCCAAAAACAAATGATGTACCACTTTCACTAGTCTTATTTTATTGAGTATTGATGGGAGTAATAGCAATACTGGCAAGGCATGTAAATCATCTGCAAGAGAGACTGTGTACTCTGGGAGAGGAGTTTGGATGCCTTGACTAGTGAGACAAGCATCTTACCAGATATGTCCTTGTGACCATGGTTGATGTTTTCCTCTTAGGTACTCATCGTCCACCATACCTTCCTTTTACCTGTATCTTTCTATCAAAATATTTCTTTCTGCTGGACAGTTTATTTTATTTTATTTATTTATTTTTGAGACGGAGTCTCGCTTTGTCGCCCAGGTTGGAGTGCAGTGGCGCGATCTGAGCTCACTGCAACCTCTGCCTCCCAGATTCAGGTAATTTTCCCTGCCTCAGCCACTTGGGTAGCTGCAATTACAGGTGTGCACCACCACACCCCACTAATCTTTGTATTTTAGTAGAGATGGGGTTTTGTCATGTTGGCCAGGCTGGTCTTGAACTCCTGACCTCAGGTGATCTGCCTCCCTCGGCTTCCCAAAGTGCTGGGATTACTGGCGTGAGCCACCACACTCAGCCTGCTGACCAGTTTAGATGAAAAGAATTGCTGCTGCATTGAAGAGGTGTTATTCCCCTTACTTCTATGCACTTACCCAGATAGAGAATGTGGCCCTGCCATAGGAAAGTGTCAGATGAGTAAAACTAGAGTAGAAATAAAGTTCGAAAGATTTGGAAACTTCATTTTTCTGGGCTTCAGTTCTTTTTGTTTGTTTGTTTTTGAGACAGAGTCTCTCTCTGTTACCCAGGCTGGAGTGCAGTGGCACGATCTCGGCTCACTGCAACCTCTGCCTCCTGGGATCAAGCGATCCTTCTGCCTCAGCCTCCTGAGTGGCTGGGACTAGAAGTGCATGCCCAGCTAATTTTTGTATTTTTAGTAGAGATGGGGTTTCACCATATTGGCCAGGCTGGTCTCGAACTCCTGACTTCGTGATCCACCCACCTTGGCCTCCCAGAGTGCTGGGATTATAGGCATAAGCCACCATGCCCAGCTACTTCAGTACTTTTGTTGGCTTTCTAAATTAGAAAACTATCTTTTTATAGGTCTACACTGGGACTTTGTTGCAGCCCCTCCTCCGTGCTCATTTAGCCAGCAGGAAAAGGGGGAGCAGCTTCTTTGAGGTGACAGTGCTAGAATAATGGTTAGAAGGAAAGTTTCTGACCTATAGTCTCTTTACACCGTATCTCTGAAGGATACACCCATATTTTTTCAAACTCATTCAACAGTTGTTAAAGTTCAAGATAATTGAGAGGTATTGTTCTAGGTGCTGACTAGTTGCAAAGTCTGTTAAGGAAATGTACTACATGAAACCAAGATGCAGCCTATGCTGTCTTTCTATACTATTAATATGGATTACCTGGAAGAATGTGTTTTTTTCTACTTCTTTCTCTCTAATTTGCAAAAAGTTTAGCCACTTGCAACTTACTTTCATCATCAATGTAAAAAATTTACCAACTTACATGTATTTTAATTCAGAGCGTTTTCTTCTGTTCATATTTATCTTGTTATCCTAAGTGCCAACGGTCGTGGAAGGAGAGTGTGTTTTTTTCTTCAAGCTGTCCAACTGTTTTGGTAGCATCAAAGGAATCCCTTAGGGCAAAGGAAAATCGAGACTCTGAAAAGACCAGCCCCCTAAAGGGGAGTCTCTTTGCACATAAACAGGTTATCATGTTAATCCCAGTTCCCTTCTCCATGCTTTCACCCCACCCATTCCTCTGAGCACTCCTCTGTGACTTTATTAATTTTCTTTCTGAAAATTCTGAGAGAGTATGAAATCCTGGCTTTTGCGTTATTTTGTATGCGATGCCATTAATAGTTCTTTACTGATTCCTCCTTTTTATTTTCCTCTGTTCACTTCATGTTTGTATCTACCTGCTCATTCTAGAAGCCAGTATGATTTTCATTATCAACTTCATATTCATCTTTGTGAATGCCCACCCTATTGAAAATCTAGTCTTTGGTTTCTCACTCGTATCAAGACATTTTAGATTAAAAGCAAATCATTCTAACAGTCAATGGGCTGAAGCCAAGATTTGTATTTTCTCTGAGACAAATCATAGCAGTTGCCAAAACCTCCCTATTGCTCTTCTTCAAGCCAGAAATGAGAATGATTTTTAGGTGTCTGTTTTATGCTCCTTCTCATTTGCTTTTTATGTGTAGGCAGTTTCTGAATTCTCCTGTGTCCTCCTCCAGGTTCTCTCTCCATTTCTGCCTGTGACTGCTGACGCCCTGTTCACCTTCTCCACGTTGCCCTTCTAGCCTCTCTCTGCATGAGGTCCTCTAGTTCTTACAGAATGTCTTCTCAGCGCTTTCACCATGACCTGCCCCCCACCCCGAGAGCTGTCCAGGTGTCAGTCACCCTAGGATGAAATGACACCAATATTGGTGACAAGCTGGCCTTCTGGTTTTGCTCAGGAGAATCATTAACCATCTTTAAATAAATAAATCCCTGCTGCTACTCCCCATGCAATTTAGAACATGTGCCTTGTGACTTCTGATGTGGGGCTCATGTTTGAAGCCATTGTTTGTTTTCCCTGCTGCCTGCATCATCATATGTTATGTGATTCTTCAGGACCTTTTTTCAATCTCTATAACTGCCTATCCTTCAACCCCCCCAAACATATATTAAATGGCATCACCTGTCATTTAAGCCATCTCCATCCCAAACATATCCTCCAAATGAAAATCCACTGAGAAGGAGAGGGAGACGGAGAGTGTGATTATAACAAAGAGACAGAAACTTACAGAGATAGCACCTTACATTTTTGTTGGTCTTTATATCTTGCATGATTCATTGGTGCACCAATTTCACCCTTTAACTAATGGCTGCCACTTTCAAAATTGTTTTCCTCAAACTGAATTAGACGACCCTCCTCTTGGCTTCCTTAGTGACATTTAAAGGGGACATGGATCAGTACCTGGACCCCATTTAATACCAGCTGCCCCATCATTAAAATAGTGATTACTGGAGAGTTAGAAGATGCACCATCATTCATAAGACACTTGGGAACTGACTTCACTTTCTCCTATGAGGATGTGGCTTGACTAGTGTTAATTGGCCTAAATCCTGTTAAAACCTGACGGATCTTGCCATCTTCCTAAAGGTCTGTACAGTGAGTGAGTGTGTGAGTTTTTCCTGAATGTGGCATAAGTCCTGAATGTCAGTGGAGAATATTCTAGTGAGAATTATGCTTATCCTGACATGGCAAGATCCTATCTGGTGAGGACGTAGTCACCAGCAGCTACACACCCAATCAGGGACTCTTCTATTCCTGCACCTAGTAGCTTTCTCTTTGGCTTCCATTCAGTTTCAAGTGTCAGCTAAATAAAATGGGGACTTGATCTAGCCTTTGGTGTATGTTTTCATTGGTGTGTGTTCTCCAATAAGCCACGTATAACCTACTTGAAACACTTTAGTGGTACCTGCCTTTTGTGTGCTGGGGTATACTGAAATGTTCCTCATTTCCACATTTCCTTTTCTGAAAGATAACTTGAGAGTGGATGAACACCATGACTGCTGATCTTAATATCATCCTCATCTCTTCTCCCTGCCCTGATGCATAAGGGCAACCTTAAATATTTAACTGTGTGAAAAAAAAAAAAAAAAAAAAAAACAGCAAGCAGTTCTATAAGAATTTATGCTTTCAAATACTGAACAATTCCTATTTTATTTGTACTTTGCTTCCAGTGGCTTTTAAACTATGATTCTAAGGAACATCATTGTTCCTTGAGCTGAATCTGGGGTTTTTGCCTCTAAATTCCAATAATAAGTCTTCTCTTAATTATCTGAAAAAAATACTAATGAATAGCAACATTTTCCCATTTTTGAACTCCCTTCTCACCTCATGTTTATTTGTGTAAAAGTTTTGATTCATATTGTAAGGCTATATTTGTTTTAGTACAAGATTCGATTTTATTATTTTAATTTACAAATATTCCATGAAAATTAACTTGACTTTCAAGAGCTTAGCTTTTTAAGCAGACAAGATAACACAGCTCACAATAAATAACAAGTGCTATTACCTACTTTTTTGGGGAAGGGAGTCCTGTATGAAAATTACATACCAGACAGTTCCATGTCCTATGCATGCCTTAATTTATTTCAGCCTCCCATCAATTCTGTTATGTGCTATTTTCGCCAAGTTTTAAATGATGAGACTGAGTCACAGAGCAGTGCAAGTTCAACGCCACAGAGCAAACAAAGGCTCAATCTGTTTGACTCCAAAACCCAGGGTCCTCTCCACTGTGCTGACACATGGCAGTTAGCAGTGTTAGTGTCTAATTGTTGCTGTTAGATTTCTAAGCTTCTTCACTGTAGAGGTTATGTTTCCTTTACTCCCTAACACTGGAAGGCTCTATGAACCTGGATAGAGTTGTCCCCTCTCATTTCAGTTAGCTTTGCTTGTACAATACGACTTCTACTCTACTATATATTCAAGGTTTTGCCCAAATTATCTTCAGTACTCCTAATTACCTGCCCTCTGTTGTACATTAGGACTTACCTTTCTTTGTCTTTAAGGTGGAACTCAGTCTCTTCCTGACGGCCACCTTCAAATAGGGTTTAGTAATTTAGAAAACCATTCTAGGGAGGTTTGTTTAAAAGTCTGAGATAACAGTTCATATTTAAAGATGCTCATTATTAATTTCAATGTGGAATGATTTGCACTTGTTATTAACACATTAAGAGGGAAAGAAAAATTAGAAGATACTCAACAGGAGACATTCAAGTGTGGAGTACAGAAAAGCCGAGAAGAAGAAAGTTATCCCTGATATGTTTAAGAAAGATCTAGCCATCTTAAAGTTTTTTTTTTTTTTTTTTTTTTTTTTTTTTTATGTTTCAAATAGCTGATACACTGGTAGAAAACTGAATTGTCATCTTCTAGGATACACTATAATACTATGGCATATTGATTGAATACACAAACCTGAGTACTTATCATTCTTATTATTATTATTTTGAGTCAGAGTCTCACTCTGTCTCCTAGGCTGAAATGCAGTGGCGCGATCTGGGCTCACTGCAACCTCCGCCTCCCGGGTTCAAGTGATTCTCCTGCTTCAGCCTCCTGAGTAGCTGGGATTACAGTTGTGTACCACCATGCGTGGCTAATTTTTGTATTTTCAGTAGAGACAGGGTTTCACCATATTGGCCAGGCTGGTCTCGAACTCCTGACCTCCAGTGATCCACTTGCCTCGGCCTCCAAAAGTGCTGGGATTATAGGCGTGAGCCACCGCCTCTGGCGTGAATACATATTATTATAAAATTATATCTTAAATATTTTAACGTGTTATTATTTAAAAAGCAGATACTGACAGTGATGAGGACTCATACGCATGTGTCTTTAAATTTGAAGAAAAATTACCTACTGTGGCTTTTTTAAGGAAAATGTATTTGTTACCTAAGAAAAACCACGTCTCTCTCTCTCACACATGCACACATACGCTCTCTCTCCATATATATATATATACACACACACATACATATATATACATATATAAACATATATATATGACTCAGCTGCATAAAACAATAACTAAAATTGTTGATCACTAAAATGTTCACTTCTGTGCCTCTAAATCAAGTTGATTTTGACAATTAGGAAATGCCTTGGTGAACCATGTTGGTTTTACTTTTTGTTTGTTTTCTCCCATTCAAGATTATCAACTTGTAATTTACTGGCCTGATTAAATGCTTGGAAATAAACCAGAGTTCTTGAATTTTGCCCCATTTTCTTAATTTTAAAGATAATGGGTTCCTCTGAGGATATTGCATTTAGACTGACTTGTTCATTTCATGTTGCTGGTAATTGAGGGGCTTAATCTGAAAGGAACTTAGTCTTCAGATCACCTAAGGGAGGGAAAAAGATACTGGTATGGGCCTGGGATCCTACTTTCTTAAAATTTTATGATACTTTTTCTTGCTTCTACTCTTCTTGTTTTTTTTTTTTTTTTTTTTTTAATGTTTTATTTCAAAGAACAATTGCCAACCATACAATTATTGGTATGTCAGTTGGTTAAGAAATGTTTGAGATGGAGGTGGAGGGATGGTGAAAAATGTAGTGATGTCTCTTAATAAAAAGGAAATAAAAGACTGTGAACTTGGACTTTATAATTCCTTTTGGCATAGGTTTGTGTCCTAAGTAGCATGTTAATTTCTTATCATGAAAGAAGTTTTTTGTTTTTTTTTTTTTTTTTTTTTTTTTTTTAAGAAAAGCAAGTTCTATCTGGACAAAGATAAAAAATATTTGCAATTCTATGTTTTGTACAAACTAAGAATGTTAAAGCACACATAAAAACCAGGTTTGTAAATAACCTACAAAGTGGATGAAAAATGTTCCTTTAAGCTGGAATCGCTTCAGAGGTTTGGGGAATTATTTTCAGAATATTGAGAAATGAGAAAATGCATTTCAACTGTTTTCTACTCTTTTCCCAAAAGTACAAAAATAAAATGCTAATTTTTATATGAGAGTGATTTTTAAACCACAAGCAGATTTTTTTTGAGATTCTTCTCTATAGTGGCCAATTTTATATGAAGCAAATTATTTTAGGCCTAATTGCAGTCAGAGCAGTTAGGCCGCTGGCTCTGCTAAGGTTGAATTTCATTTGAACTTTCTAATAGTATGATCTTTTTTCAGAATTTAATAACTGACTCAAATATTTAATAGTGGAAGCTTTCATTAAATTAAAAAGAAATCAGGATATATTTTTAGAAGAACTAACTTATTTTCTTTATCAGTTCTAACTACTTTAGGAGAAGAGGAAGAGAATGGAAGCAATCTCTTTGTGTACTTAAATTGGCATTAATGTTATAACCCCAGCAAATAATTTATTTTGGTCTATATCATCATTCAAAAGATTTGGAAAGCACCAAATGGCAGTAATAACTATACTTCCAGCTCTATTGAATGGCAAATTACACCGACTGTGTGAATCTCTTCATTCGTCTCCTGGATAATCATTCTTCTTAATACTCACATATATTTTCTAGATCAGTTTTTAGATTGTACACAGTCAACTTGTGCATTGCCTAACAGTTTCTGTTAAACACAATGGCTTGTTTTGAAATGCAAGTGGGGAGAGATGAGAGTTGAAAGATTTTGTTTCCATGTGTCAATCTATAAGTAGATGACAAAAGATCATTAAATGGATTAATTTACAAGCATCCTTGGAAATAGAATGTTTTTACATAAAAGCATGTTGTAAACCTTTTAAATTAAAGTGCATTGTGTCATGCACTCTCTTCACCCCAGGGTTCTTTTGACCTCTCACCTCTCACTTTGTCTTCCAGGCACTCCACTGCTGGTGAGGAGAAGCAGTGACCCAGTGCCAGGCCCACCTGCTGATACCCAGCCAAGTGCTTCACACCCTGGTGGCCAGAGTCTGAAACCGGTTGTTCCAGTAGGTATCCTGCTGTTTGTATTTCTAATGAAAGATCAAAGTGCTGTACCCATAGGTTAAGTGGGACTTTGCAGTTTTAAATACATTGATAGCTAGATAGAGATCTTTTGATAGTATGTATAGTATTAGTTATACTAATAGCTAGTATGGGCTATTACTTGTGTATAGTTATAGTGATAGCTATTATGTATATGGCACTGATTATGTGCCAAGTAGTATTTTACCTGTTTTATATTAAGTCATTTAAACTTCCACATCAAGGTAAGCACATGTTTTTATCTCCATTTAACTGATAATGAAATTGAGGCAGAGGAAGGTTTAGTAATTTGTTTAAGGTCACATAGCCAATAAGTGGCAAAGCAAGGAATTTCACCCAGGTGTTCTGGCTCCAAAATCCTTGCTTCTGGTCAGTACACTATACTGTTACATTTCCTTCATCTTCCAGTTTCATAATGTCCAAGGATATCATTATATTTTTGTTGTGTTAACCCAATGCTTTGCAAAACCATACCATGGTGAGTGGTATACATTTTCAAGCTCCCAATATCATGAAAATGTGGTGCCAGGATTGGACTTGTAGAACTCAGCATTCAGATTGAAGAAAAACAAAATCATTGACCAAAAGTGCTTATAACCAGATATACTTATAACTGATAGGTTAAGTGGAGCATAATTTCCTGAAGAGATGATATTCTCCTTCCGTATAAGACTGTGGGATCTTCCTGCTAAATCCTCAGTTGCTTTGAAGAGCTGTAATTGTGAATAATCCTCTCAGCCTGAGAATTCAATTTTGGCTAATGACTATATACCATTGCAATAGGTAATCTTCGATAACATAACCATATTAAAAATTCCCTTAAAGCAAGACTCTTTCTCACTTTAAGTCTCACTGTCTATAGCGCCTTAAGAAAAAATAAACACATCATTTATGGGTATATACGGATGCTGAAATGAGTTAAACAGATTCTTCTGGTTTGGTATAAAATATTCTTATCAAGAGCCAATGTCAATGCGTATGAGATAGGAGTCACTATTTCAAATCATTAGCTCTTTGCTAATAGATTTGTGGCAATATTTTGGCATATTTATTTTATTATAAAAGAAAGCAGATGTCTTGAAAGTATTTTAGATGTAATATTTTTCCACTAACCTATTTAAAACTCTATCCTTCTAAGGAAATATATTTAATGGAACATTAATAAAAATCGGGCGAATGTGTTCTATTTTAATGTAAGTACAAACAAAACTGGTATGTGGTATGACTTTTCTTAAAACACACACTGGTTGAGACCATGTTGAGTCTAATTATGTTGGATTGGGGGAAGACAGCTATTCAGTGAGAGAAGAATTACATAAAAGAGCAGAACTACAATTTAGTTTTCATTTTCATGATGTCTGTGTGTCTGTGTACCCTAAAACGAGAGTGTGTCTGATTAATGTGTTAGCATTGTTTGCATGGAGAAAGTCCCTGTATTTGCCCATTTTCACACTGCTATAAAGAAATACCTGAGATTGGGTAATTTATAAAGGAAAGAGGTTTAACTGACTCACAGTTCTGCATGGCTGGTGAGGCCTCTGGAAACTTAAAATCATGGTGGAAGGGGAAGCAAACATGTCCTTCTTCACAAGGAGGCAGGAGAGAGAAGTGCAGAGTGAAGGGGGAAGAAACCCTTATAAAACCATCAAATCTCATAAGAACTACTCACTATCACAAGAACAGCATGGGGAACTGTGCCCATGATCCAGTCACCTCCCACAGGGTCCCTCCCCCAACATGTGGGGATTACAATTTGGTTTACAATTCAAGATGTGATTTGTGTCCGGACAGAAACCTTAACCATGTCAGTCCTCCAATGTTTATTTCCATGTTTCTATCACTTAGGCTCTGGGCTTAAACCAATTAAGATGACATCAATGTTACTTTCCCTAGAGGAAATGATGGCTACTGTCCATCTGGTAAATGCTGTAGCCCCACCAAAATATGACATCAGTGAGTTCTAAGTTGGGGTATGGGGCAGAAAGACATATTATTACTGGCAAAGATGCATCTCATAATTCAAGAATATATGTTGGCGCCCAAAATCCTTGTGCCTTACTTATGCAAGTGATCAAATATGGGCTGAGTTCCTGTGTATCAACAGTGAAAAGGAAACACATGTTTCTTCCTTTCCTCATAGTGTCCTCTGTGGATGATGGAGTGCAGACCACAGACCCAAAAAGGAGAGTCTGGTCCTTGCCCTTGCATGGAATAGTGGCACATCTTAGGTGTCTCTTGCTTCAGTTGTAAAATAATCTCCGTGAATACTTTAAGCTTTAACATCCCGAGGTACAGACATTGTGCCTTATGTATCTTTATCTAGGGCCAAGTACATGGAAGATGCTCAGTGTATATGTTTTGGACTTAGGAATGCAAGACACATGTAAGTCTAGGAAGAGTCCTAGAAGTTCTTAGAAATTAACCAGCTAATTAATTATAATTAATATCTATAAATATATAATAATACTAATTAATAATAATTAATCTGACCCAGCCATTCTCTCCATTTCCCAAAGAGCGTCTACCAGGTAAATGTTTATCTGCTGCAAGGTCTGGTTCACCACAGGCAAGTGACAGATAGTTTAACTGCCTTACTGTGCAAACATTAATAAAGACACTTAGGTGTGTTTATTTTTACTAGAAGGAAGATGTGTGGGTGTGTGTGTGTATGGGTGTTATAACTGTTAATATATCCTTGCATAGCCAAACTTATGGAATGTTTAGATCTACACTGTCTAGTTTAGTAGCCACTGCCACATGTGGCTATTGAGCTCTTGAATGTGTCTGATCCAAATGTAAATGTACTTAAAATTTAATACGCATACTGCACTTCAAAGACTGAAGCATAAACAAAATAACATAAAAGATCTCATTAATAATTGTTATATTGACTATGTGGAAATGATAATATATTAGGTATACTGGGTTGAATAAAAGATATTATTAAAATTATTTTCACCTGTTTTTACTTTTTTTTTTTTTACATGGCTACTAGAAAACTTAAAATTCTATTTGTGGTTCTTACTCTGTTTTATTGGACAGTGCAGCTCTAGACAGAAGCAAAATTGGGTATAGCATTCATGAGATAGTTTGAGTCCTGGGGAAGATCTTTGAGCCTCACATCATCTCTTGGGCAACAGTGCAATTCGGTTTGGCTGGGGCAGTCCTGGTTAGTGCCTGTTGTTCTGGCATAATTATTAATAATGTCTTCACGAACTCTCAGAGGTGTCCATGTATGGATGATAAATTATGTGGCACCCTGCATATAGCCCTATACTCACTTTTATTGTTCGCTCACTGATAAGAGAAACAGCCTTTCAAGGAAACCTTGGGAACATAACAACCCCAACTCTAACACTGGCACCCTGCAGAGGAGGTTCTGTGTGGCAAGGACCTGGGCCTGGAGCTACGGACACTGAGACTTCATATTCTTTTCCATCTCTTGGATTTCGTACTCGGTGCTTCCTTCACAACTCCAGCTACACCATTCTTGATTCCTATGATTTGATAAGTGATGGTGAATTCGGGGAGCGTGTGATAATGTAGCCACGTAGCAACTAATATGAAAAATAATTGCTTAAAAAGCCATGTTCAATTGCATTTCAGTCCAATATCCACAGGAAGAAAAAACAATCAAAATTTCCATCTCTTAAACAGTGTTCACATATAAGTAATTCACAGATGGCAGAGCCCCAAGTGGGTTATGTTCAATCATTCCCAAGAAATGAAACTTACTTATAACCCACAGCATAAGAAGCTGTAAGGATGAATATGTGACACATTTGATTATGTTGAAATACTGCCTTTAAAACCACAGTTGATGACTGTTATTTTTAGTTGCACTTCATTAGGCTTACTGTAGAGGGAAGAGTTTTCATTGATGCCCAGAGATATGTGTTTTTGAAAAGTTGCAAAAGTTACACTTGTTTTCTAGCTGATTAAATTTATTACAAATTGGTTATTTAAGATGTACACTCTCAGACATGCTGGAATTTTAAAAAAGGGCTTAAATTAGAAAAATCAGATTCTCTGCAAGCTTCAAATTCTATGTATATTGAGAAGCCACTGAATCTAGTATTTGTTATTTAACACCAGACACACAGCAAAGAAATTTGTTTCCTTTGTTCCTCTTTTGGTCAACGTACCTAATTATCAGAATAGTACAATCATTAATGTGCAAGTAGTAATGACTGTTTATCTTTCAAGACAATATAGCAAATCCAACTCTATTGACTGCTTTTGAATTAAGAAAGAGAATCCTAGAAACAGGATATTTTGGTGTGAGTCTGCTTGTGGGACTCTTACCTTCCTTTTCTTGATTGTAACCTGGTGTTCTTGGCTTAAGGGCATACCATAAAACCAGGTTCTTGAAATTGATGTTCTCAAACTTGCAATGGAACAGAACTCTAAAACAGATGTGATTTTTTTCTTAATATCCGGTTAACTACCAAGGTTGTTTTATGACTGTTTATGGTTTTTAATTTAACCCTTAAGGCAAATTAATCCTGCAGGGCGAGAAAATTAGAAACTGGCTTCCTGAAAATTATAATACTGTGGTTGTTCTCAGACAGGGAATGGCATTGTTTGTTCTAAAACCATTACTTGTCTTACGTCACCAAACTAACTGACCTATCTTTTCAAAGTCCGTGTCTATTTTATATATATATATATATATAATATATATATGATTATATATACATATATGATTAAAAAAATAAGCTGGCAGATTTGGGGGTTGTTAAATTAGAAGCTCATGGATAGATTTCAGGGGGGTCTGTTAACTCTCTGAAGCTTTATGCCTTAGCCAGGGGATAGGGGTGTGTTTCATGAAAGAGATTCTATTACTTCAGATTTTAAAAGAATAACAAAAAATCAACCACTGTTTGGGGGTTAGATTAAATAATGTAGGGAAGCCACTAATTCTCACAGTGAGCAGAATGAGAGAAGTTAAGAGTAGAGAATTATCACTTCCTCCCTGCAAATATGTATTAAATAATGAAGGTTAGTTCATCATATTATCACCTGTTTACATGACACATAATATGTCAGTTCAAGATTTTAAGATGAATAGAAGTTTTTGCATGTTTTCATTGAGAGGCTAAAAATAACTCTTTAGTCAGTAGCAACACAATTATTAGCAACTTTAAGATTGGGGGTAAAGGACATAGATCCGTGGAGGGAAAACACCCTGAGGGGAACTGTTTCCAGTTGTCCTGTGTGTTCTACTGAGACAAGAAGGGAAAATACAGTGTTCTTTGGGGCTTTTGGTATTTTATCAGTGAGGATAGTGGCAGGTGGCTGCTAGTGAGAGTGCATTTTTACAGTGAGTGGCTGCATTCTCTTTGCGTCTTGCTAAGATAATATGATGACGTGTTGATTTGAGGAATTTCCCCTCATATATCACACATTTTCCCATGTTTGTCACATATATTGAAATTATTGTCAGTATTGCCCCTGGATTAAACTTCCTCAGACCCATGAAAGAAATCATCGAGATATTACAGAGAAATTTAAATAGCTTGATTTCAGAGTTAAAATAATTGATTGCCACTGTGATGTTAGAAGACTTTTGGTTGCAGGTTGGTGACTATCAAAATCCAACATAAGGCAGGGTGCAGTGGCTCATGCGTGTAATCCCAGCACTTTGGGAGACTGAGGCAGGTGGATCACCTGAGGTTAGGAGTTCGAGACCAGCCTGGCCAACATGGTGAGACCCTGTCTCTACTAAAAATACAACAAAAATTATCCAGGCATGGTGGCATGTGCCTATAATCCCAAGCACTTGAGAGGCTGAGGCAGGGCAATCGCTTGAACCTGGGAGGCAGAGGTTGCAGTGAGCCAAGATCGTGTCACTGCCCTCCAGCCTGGGCAACAACAGGGAAAAACTCCATCTCAAAAAAAAAAAAATCCAACATGTAACTTACCAAACATTCTGAGTGACTAAATCATATTTTTCTATCCATGAGATGTAGAATCAAGTATCTATAGAAACACTGGAACAAAATAATTGTTGTGGGTACTGATGTGTATTAGAAGGATGGCTCTATCCATTGTTTTCCAGAGAGGAGAGATGGATGCTGAAGAGCAAAACGGGGAGAAATAGCATGTAATGTATTACTGCATTATTTAGAGATACTGAAACTATAAAAGGTTTTTCTTTTTTTTCCCCACCCTGACACAGTGATTTAATAATAGTTCTGGTGTTTGTAACTCCAGCTGTTCATGCTGTGTGCTGATAAGACCAGAGCTTGGAGATACATTGCAACGATGGCTTTCATATGGCTTTGTTTTTAAGAGATAAAGCTGCCATCCAATATTTCATGGGACCAAATGTTTACTTCATTTGGCAAGTTTAGGCAGCTTAATTTTTAAATCAGTTATGCTTGTAAGACTCAAGTTTCAGGTAGGCAAAAACCTGAAGCCCAGTTTACTCTGCAACAGAGTTTTTCACCATATTTCAGCAGAAGATGTTAAAACAAATCCGGGTTGCCTGAATGTCTGTACCATGACCAATCAAGGAAACTAAGAAATCAGATCCCTATTCAGGTGTGTGCTCCCCGATTTTTCTTCTTGGGTCTTAGTCTAACACTGAAAAACTCTAAAAGAAGGATCACTATTTAGGTCAATTTCAGAAATTAACAAGGTAACCATGACATGTCTTTTATACATATATATATGTATTTATTATACTTTAAGTTTTAGGGTACACGTGCACAACGTGCAGGTTTGTTACATATGTATACATGTGCCGTGTTGGTTTGCTGCACCCATTAACTCGTCATTTACATTAGGTATATCTCCTAATGCTATCCCTCTCCCTTCCCTCCACCCCACAGCAGGCCCCGGTGTGTGGTGTTCCCCTTTGCTGTTTAGCCTTGATCTGCACACAATGAAAACTGAATGGGTTTTGTTTTCATGTCAAAATAAATTGACTAATCCCTTAGATGCCCAAGATTTCTGCGATGTGCTTTCTAGGAAGCCTAAGTCATGGTTCCTGTCCTCAAGAAACTTACAACCTCATTACAGAGACCACATCTAAAGCAGTTAAACAGCCCTAGCAGTCTGCAAGCATGTATCAGATTATCAAATAATACGGTTTTAACCATCAAAATGAGTGGTTTTTTTTCCCTTTAGCTTGCACTTTGGTACTCTACTTAGCCTCCCTAACCCCTGAAGGGAATTGCCATGTGCAGTATCTATTAGCTGTTAGCTCTCTGAAATATAATGTTTACATGACTGCATTTTTTCCAGACTGTGAACTCTTCAGAGGCACAGGCCAGTGTATTCATTTTTGTATTCAAGCCCCCAGGCACAGTGCCTGGCACTTAAGAGGTTATCACGAATATATGACTAGATGATAAAATCATAAAATCTAGAATCATAAAGTTAGTAATCTTTGAGTTATAACTTTGTAATTTTCCAATAACTGTGTTCAAAACATTTAGAAAAGTCTTGATTAGAGGTTTCTGGATAATTTCTTATATCCATTACATCTAAAGATTTCTCCTTCCAAATTTTCCTCCTAGTCTATCTCCCTTAAGAAATTTTTCTAATTTCAGTTGATTTGGAAGAAAATAAAAATACTTCTGGTATGTGAATTAATTAAAAAAGAAGGAGAACATTTACGATGTGTTTCTTGGCAAAGCACTAATAAACATCTCAATCTCACTTTCACAATATGGGCAGATGTAATTTGACAGTGTTGTTTGAAATTTTGTAAAGATGATGTTTAAAGTAGTTTTATTTTAAAGACCAAGATCCTCTGTCTGATTGCATCAATAACTCTGTGACCCTAAGAAAATTAGTTAAATAGTGGGTGATTTCCTCAGAAATTTTATGTAATGGAAGGGAAATAATAAATAGAGAAACTGTATGAACTCTAGTTGTTCTTAGGAACTTATCCATCCAAACTAGTGACTTCAAGATTCCAGATGTGAATTATTAAGTTGGTTGGTATGAGTTCAACTTTAGATTTCGTTTTAATGTCTCAGTGTTCATAACCAGTCATGCAGTGAGGTTATCTTTCCATCCAAAACACCAATAATCATTTTTTATTGGTCAAATGAATAATATCAAGAAATATTTTTTAAATGCCACACACACAAAGGCAGCAGCATAAATGCCTACATATGCGTATGTGTGTACCCTTACCCCCTTTGGAGGGAAAGCTACTACCTAAATTTGAAGGCTAAAGTACACATAGTCATGTTATTGTAAAGTGAAAGTTAAGGGTATGGGTTGTGTCTTCCATAGGTTCTGAACTTCTATATGTACCTTCCAAATTGTGGACATTTAGTAAAGATTGATGACATAGGAGGAAAGGGTTAATGAGAGTTCACCTTGAGAAGAAGCAAGACAATTGGCCTTGGGAGGAAAAGGAAAATTATTTCTTTGAGCATGGTGTGATTCATAGAAATCTCTTCCGATAGAGGATTTTTTTTTTTCTCACAGCATAAACGCTTCTAAAGTACAAGTTTCAATTTGGTTTCTGCTTTCAAAATCTTGTCATATAATGACATTGTACAGACGTTTAAAAGAGTTTTATTTCTTAGGAGAGTGGCCCCTTTCCTAATAGCTCTGTACTTTAAAATAGAATTCTGATTTAGATGAATCACATTTTAAAAAGTAGCTACTGTGTGTGTTTTACGCTTGTGGAAACATACAACGTCCTCATAAGCAGCATGAGAGCCTGTCACCATACAGCTTTTGATGTCTGATTAAATGATCATAGGGACATCTGGAGGGAGTTAGTTTTGAAGTAACTGGTGTGAAGCACTGGAGAATCTGAAGCCTTCTGACAGACTAAAACCATTAAAAAAAAATTGCTACTTTTAGCAAATCTTTTTTAACTTGAAACTGGCTGGAAATTTTCAGACTGACATAGCCCTGATATTTTTCAACAGATTTTTCAGACAGAACTCTCTACCTTTTAAGCAAAGAATGGTTAAGTAGCATTTGTTGCAAAAATCATAAAGGAATATCCTTTGAAAGGAAAAAGTAGATAATGAAAGCAACAGAAGTCAAAATGGATTGATTTGCTTAAATTGTCTCCTTTTTATCTGCTTTTAATTTTAATCAGTGTATTTTAATTTTTAAAGGACACACACACATATATGTGTGTGTATGTGTGTGTGTGTGTATATATATATATATATATATATATATATTTGACATTCAGCTATATTCTTATGAAGACCCAAAGGCATCAAAGCGATTGATATTGGTATAATGTTATGGCATGTTTTGAGCACCTATCAAAAGTTTCTAAATGTCTTGAGTCAAAATTTTATTTGCATAGTCTAATAAAATACAGGCATTGTTTATTTGAAGGTTGTATAATTTGTAATTTGTCCAGTGAAGTTCTCCTAGTATGGGGTGATTTCTTATTGTTTCATGAATAAAATTATGATATACCTACATATATGAATATATTTACAAATCCTGACCTTATATACGTATATGTGTTATATATGTATATGTAATGTTATACATATATGTTATATGTATGTGTCATGTACATATACATATATACATGTACATATACATATATGTATGTTTTATATGTATATGTTATATACATATACATGTATATGTGTTATATATGTGTATGTTATATGTATATATACATATATGTATATGTGTATGTTATATGTATATATACATATATGTGTATGTGTATGTGTATATGTATATATGTGTATGTGTGTATATATACACACAAGTGTGTGTGTGTTTCTGTGTATGTTTATATACATCTCCTGCCTTGAAACCATTGAGCATTCTCCAATGCATTAAGGGTATTTTAAAATTTCTTGGTATGGCTTTTTTAAAAAAAAAGACTTTTTTCTCTTTTTTAAATTGTGGTAAAATGTATATATTTACGGTCTTTAACAATTTTAAGTGTATAGTTCAATGGTATAAGTACATTCACATTGTTGTGCATCCATCACTACCACCCCTCTCTAGAACTCTTCACCTTCCAACACCGAAACTCTATACTCTTTTTTTTGTTTTGTGTTTTTGAGACAGAGTCTGGCTCTGTCGCCCAGGCTGGAGTGCAGTGGCACAATCTCGGCTCACCTCCCGGGTTCAGGCCATTCTCCTGCCTCAGCCTCCCGAGTAGCTGGGACTACAGGCGTCCGCCACTACGCCCGGCTAATTTTTTGTATTTTTGGTAGAGACGGGGTTTCACCATGTTAGCCAGGATGGTCTCGATCTCCTGACCTCATGATCTGCCCGCCTCGGCCTCCCAAAGTGCTGGGATTACAGGCATGAGCCACCGCGCCCGGCCATGAAACTCTATACTCTTAAACAGTAACTCGTTATTCCCTCCTTTTCCTTGGCAACCACCATTCTGTTATACTTTTTCTCCCTATGATTTTGACTACTCTAGGTGCCTTATACAAGTAGAATCATGCAGTATTTGTCCTTTTTTAATTGTATTTGTCCTTTTTTGACTGGCTTATTTTACTGAGCATAATATTCTTAAGCATCATCCATGTTGTAGCATATGTCAGAATTTCCTTCCTTGTTAAGGTTGAAAATATTCTGTTGTATTTGTATACAAATATACCACATTTTGCTTATCTACTCATCTCTTGATGGACACTTGAGTTGCTTCCAGATTTTAGCTAATATGAAAATGCTACTGTGGATACAGGTGTAAAATATCTCTTCCAGACTCTGCTTTCATTTCTTTCCGGGAGATATCCAGAAGTAGAATTATTGGATCACAGGGTTTATTCTAATTTTCATTTTTTGAGGAACCACCGAATTCTTTTCCACAGAGGTGCATCATTTTACATTCCCACCAACAGCGCACAAGAGTTCCAATTTCTCCACATCCTTGCCAACACTTGTTGGTTTCTGTTTTGTTTTTAGTAATCATCCTAATGATTGTGAGGTGATATTTCATTGTAGTTTCGATTTGCATTTCCCTAATGCTTAGTGATACTGGGCATCTTTTTAAGTACTTATTGGCCATTCATGTATCTTCTTGGGGAAACTGTCTTTTCAAGTCCTTTACTGATTTTTGAATTGTGTTCTTCATTTATTTGTTGCTGAGTTTTAGGAGTTTTCTATATATGCCGGATATTAACTCCTTATCAGATATATGATTTGCAAATATTTATCTCTTTCTTTACATTGCCCCTTCACTGTATTGATTGTATCCTTTGTACAGACATTTTAAATTTTCATGAAGTTCAATTTTTCTTTTTTTTTGTTGACTGTGCTTTTTGTATCACATCCAAGAAATCATTACCAAATCCCACATTATGAAGATTTTGCCTTATGTTTTCTTCTAAGAGTTTTATAGTTCTGGCTGTTAGGTTTAGGTCTTTGATCTATTTTGAGTTAATTTTTGTACACGGTATTAGATAAGGGTCCAACTTCAGTCATTTGCCTGTGAATATCCAGTTTCCCCAGCATCATTTGTTAAAAAGGTTATTTTTTCCCCCATTGAATGGTCTTGGCACCACTTTTGAAACTCATCCGAACATACCTTAGAGGGTTTATTTCTCAGTCCTTGATATGGCTTTTTAAAACTTAATCACATCCTATGTGCTTAGCTTTATCTCTAGTCACACTGCATGAAGGACACTGTATGAGAGTTACAATTTTTCACATGTGCAAAGAAGGCTTCTGTCTGTGGGTCTTTGCCCAGATGTTTCTTCTGCTGGAAGAATGACAAATATCATTTGTCTCCCTTTCTGCTAATGAATGTACGGGTACCCTTCAAAACTCAGTGTAATGGCCTCTTTCTTTACTAATCTTTATCCACACCCTTTCTGCTCTGGACAGAATTTACCACTTCCCACTGATGGCATGCTGGAACACCTCTAGCATAATTTGTTCCACCCCATGTTATAGTTTTCTGCATTGTATGTCTCCTTTATAAGTCTAGAAACTTGTAGGTGGCTTGAATTTCCTTCCACATTAGAACACAGCATCATGCCCAACAGCAGCATTTATATATTGTTTAAGGAATGGGGGACGTTTTCTAACCACATGATTGCTCATTTCAACCATGAAGCAATTTAATTTCAGCTTTAATAGCGTTAATTTACCTTCTACTTCTGCTAGCGAGTAGCCATGTAATACTACCCAGCACACCTTGGAAGAGGGCTACTTTTCTCCTTCAATTCCAAGTTCATGTCAGTCATGGACACTTAATTATTAATATATATGTTCAAATATATTATTTCATCCCATGAAAATCTGCAAGTTCAGCTTTATTGCCTCCATTTTACAGATGACAAAGTTCAGGCTCGAACAAGTTAACTTATTTGCCTTAGATCACAGAACTAACAAGTAGCAATGCTAGGATTCAGATTTGTCTTAACCTGCAGTATAGACTCTTCATTCTACCCCTCATGTCAAATGTTAGCCTTGAGAGTAGCATTGGTCCACATCATGCTGCCATTGCTTTGGGCAATCTTCCTTTGAAACTGCCTCAAAGCCAGTTTATCAGCCCCTCCTCCTAAAAGTCATTTCATCATTTTATGGTCACTATTTTTCCTTCAAAAATGGTGGCGTTCTATTTGATGCCAAAATCTACATTATACAGTTAGTCTCAGACTTTTTACACAATTTAGATACCTCTGTGAAGGAGAAAATTTTTCCACCACAAAGGAATTTAATGCAGGCATTTAAGACATTCGTAGAAGAATACATTCAGATGGGCTGAAAGCAGCAGAGTTTTAGAACAATTTTTTGTTTATTCAGTTGCCTAGTGGTTAAGACATGTAGGTTTTGTCCCTGACTCATCCATTGACTCTTTGTCAGGTTAAGCAACTGTAATTTAGTTCTGTGTCTGGAAAAGGAAGATTGTCTTCTGTATTGGCCACAGTGGAATTGTAAGGTTAATGCCTTCTTTCTTGAGTACAGCATTTAGCAGACTGTGGGTGCTTAATATATGTTAATAATAGTGATAATAATGAATGTTGATAATTAAAGGTCTTTTATAATTACTAAATTTTCAATGTGTGTTAAATATAATTAAAGGGAAATGATTTAAATTAATATGCATACATACAAAAACTAGAGCTAGCCACAGCTTTTATTTTTAGCTTCTCAACTAACATCATGAATGTGAATCTTATATTAAGAAATTCAATTATGATGGCAGTTTCACTAGGCTCATGTATAGAGAACCCACGCATGGTTCTAGTCTGGAAACTAGAAAGGCAATTTGAGTTGAAAAACATGGGTATGAATGGGAAGCTTCAAGGAAATTTTGTGGTTGGAGCTTGACCAAATGAAGTTGTGCATCAGATATCATTATTATGAAGTATCTCCATAATACTTCCTGTGAGTTCTACTGGGAGTCGAAGGTACTTTACTGGAAGCTGGGCACCATCCCAGAGATACAGATAACAAACAAGACTGCCTGGAGGGTCTATAGAAGATATAGGTAGAATAAAGGAAATAGTAATCATAAATAATGACCCAGGAAATTCAGCTTGGAGATTCATTCTTTGAACTCAAATGCTCAGGGTTACTAAAGGTTATTATTTCTTAAGGTTCTGGTATGGCAGAGGGAGTGTGAACCGTGAGATGTGGAAGGCTACAGTGGTTAAGAACATGGACTGTAAACATGACTGCTTGGTTCAAAGCTAGCTTGACTACTGACTGATTTGCTGGTCAATTTCTGTCAAGTGTTTTCCTTCTTTTGGTCTCACTTTTCTCAACTATAAAGTAATGATACTAAAAGTACTTACCTCACAGGATTGTCTTGAGAAATTGATGAGTGATTATTTGTAAAAATTATTAGAACACATGGTAAGCACTATGTGTGTGTGTTAAATACATACGTATGTTGGATTTGTGCCATGCATGGTTGGATAGAAGGTGTAGGATAAGATAGATATAGAAGTAAGTCGGAGAGTAATCTGCATTAAAAGCTGAATTTGATCATCGTTAGCTTTAATTTACAGAAGGCACTTAGCACACAGCTAGCAAAAAATATTGATTCCAAAGTTGAGCATTAAATGCATACTGAGTGTCTTTTGCTTACAGAGACCCTTGCAAGTTCTTTTAATTTCAAAAAAAAAAAAAAAAAATTCCTCCAAAGGCAAGTTCTTAAGGCAATATTGGAACTACATCAACCAACCAAGCCCTGGCTTTCTTCTCTTGATGTGAAATGTTATCTTCCTTATAATTATTTTGTTTAAGTTGAAAACCTAGAAGGAAACAGGAAAGGACGGATTATTAAGCAACAAGGCAGTTTCAAATGATTCAAACCTGTCATCCATCTCCTGAGGTTTTCTGGAAGCCCCCTTCCCTTGTACGCTTCCCTAATCTGCTAGTCCTGCTGCCTTTATCTTGACTCACCTTCCTCACTTGTTTGCAGGGCGGATATCTTCTCATTCGTTAAGACAAGGTTAAAATACCACCTCCTTTTTCTATCCTTTTTCTGAAACTCTACTTCCAGGCAGAAGTGTGGCAGCTTTTATGTAATATTTTTAAAGCAATGTATGATAATACGTTCGTTGAGGTCATAATGAAAGTATGTTATTGGAGAAATTAGTGTTTAATATAGGACCAAAATATTAGAGGTCAGACATGAGTCAGAGAGAGCACAGTGTGGGTGCCCTCAGATCACACACTTGTTCCTGGACTGAGGCACGCTCTGCTGTGCCCACAGAGCTACCTGTTCCCTCCTCAGTTCCTGCTCCCCGCTTCCACCCAAGCCCAGAAAGAGTGATTTATACTTCTGTCATGAACAGTAGGACCACTCTTATTTACATTTGCGTGTCTCTTTCCTTCCCTTGGAGTGGAAGTGCACTGAGGATGGAGAATGTATTTTTTTATCTTTGCAGGCCAGCACTAGCATGTGGTAGGTATTTAATAACTGATGATTGAATAAATGAAAGAATGCATAAAAGAAGCAATGGATAAGCAAATGAAAATAAAAAAAGAATAAATTATCAGAGAGAAATTAAGAAAAGAATAAAATGATTTTAAAGGTAATATGTAGTATATTTTTGTATCTTTTGCAGTGCTCAGTTTTTAAAAATAAATGTATTTTAATTTATTCAGCATGAAATTTATTTATCTATATCTTATATCTATGTCTGTATGAGAAAATAAAACAGAGCAGATACAGGTCCCTGAGAGTATTATGACATTTCTGCATTTTTAATATACTTCAAACTCCACCCTTCCAAGTCAGCTTCTTTCATTTTAAATATAGTTGCAATGGGGGTGAGGGAGGGGGTTTGCTTGGAAATTATTGTATTATTAATTAATCTATTACATGTATTCAACTTTAGTCTCTGGTCAGTGTTTTCTTAGCAATTTGCAAATATGCAATTATCTCTGTATATTTGGGATAGTAGTTATAGAAACTACCAAAGTAACCATTTAAAGCTAAAATTTGGGATTTTATCACTGCAAACATTTATCTTTTCTTTGTGTTGGGGACATCATAATACTTCTAGCTATTTTAAAGTATGTAATGTGTTAACCCTAAGTTGATCATTATACATTGTATACATGTATCAAAATATCACATGCACCCTCAAAACCTGCACAACTATGATATACTAATAAAAAATATAAAAAAATGAAATTTTATATTTTTAAAAATCAAGGCAAAATTTGAGTTTTCCTGGATTTCTAAATTTGTTTTGATAAATTAATGAACTAGAAATTAGTCTTTGCAAGGACCAAAGGATGCAGGTAGAAAAATGCTTAGGAGTTTGTTATGATTCAGGGCACAGGAGGCAACCACCCAAATTACCAGCATGATTCCTTTATCTGTGTAAACTCAACAGTTGATTCAGTAATAATTATAAAACACCCACAACTACACTTATTTTGTGCTAGTTATTTTTCTAAGTGCTTTAAATATATTATTTCATTGAATCCTCTTAACACCCCCATGAGGTGGTCCCATTGATATTTCTGTTGATAAGGAAATGAGGTACATAGAGGTTAAGTAAAGGTCAAATTGTTTAGTTGTAAAGCAAATAAATGGCAGAAATATTTAGGAAATAAAATTTACATATCTTGGGTAAGGGAATAGAACATGTAAGAGATGTCAAGAATAATTCCCACTTTTCATGTTTGGGTAGTAAAGCATGTAGGTATTCTACCAACTGACATACAGAACATAGGATCTGTTTGTAGGCAAAGATACAAGTAGAGATGCTTGGAAATGAAAAAAAAATGCATATCCAAACCTTGAAGTCATTGGTGACTTCAGAATAAGACCAGTTTCTCTAAAGGGAAGTGAGGTAAAAACTGTTCTGCTATTAGTTGAAAAAGATACTGGAGGCAAAGCATTGGGAACAGCCCTGTGGAACTTACAATCACATTGAGGAGAACATGCACAGGTTAAATTTTATAAGCTAATAACAATTCAAGAACTAATTCCAAGTGGCAAAATACAATTTAAAATGGTTCAGTGGAAAAACAAGGGACTTTTTTTTTTTTTTTTTTTTTTTGAAGAATGTCACATGTAATTCATGAGAGTGTTGAACATCTACATCTTGGGAAGTGAGAGATGCAGCTGTGCTTCAGGAAAAAGTAGAATCTGAGATCCAAGCAATTGCTTCTGCTTCACTCATAGATTTCATCATGTTTACCTGTTTACCTGCCCACTGTTTTCCTCCACATTGGGGAAACATGTGTGGCTGCTAAGAACTCTGGTTTTCCCATCTCCAGAGAGGAACTAATTCCTTCCAAAGCTTTAGGGAAAAAAAGTCTGATTGGCCCAGAATGGCCACTTTACCCAAGCTGTGGCACTTTAAATCAACCATGGCAATGGGGGGTGTGGGGAATGTTCTGCAGACATTTGATGTATGATGCCAGTGGGAGAAGAGCAGTTTTCACCATGTGGAAGACTAAGCAGACATTCCCATAAGTGTATACCCAGAGTCAAAGCCAGGTATGAATAATCAGTATTGGCAGTGAGTGCCGTAAGTTCAGGGAAGAACTCAGTGCCATGTGGTCAAGGGAGCTTCAAGTAAAAAGATGGCTTGATGTGGACTTTAAACAAAGGGTAGACATTGGTAAGCATAAAAAAGTCAGTGTGCAAATTCACAGCAACGAAGATGTGTAAGTCATGTTGGGTAGAGGAAGACCTTTCTGGGCAGAGTTAAATTTGAAAGCACTATTTCTCAAAGAGTAATCAAAAGACCCCTTCCCTCAGAAACACCGAAGGAAGGGGGTTGCAAAAATGCTAATTTGGGGGCTCCAACTCAGTCTGTTGAATAAAACTCTTTGGGAACAGGGTCTGGGAATCTGCATCTTAGACAAAGATCCTTTAGCTATTGCAGTCTCCAGTGTAATAACAGCATGGAGTGAATTGAGGTTATAAAGAAAGGGTGGACCTGGCCTTGATAGGGCAAGCTGCTTAGGCACAGGAAGATGACGTCAGCTATTTCTACATTAGTGCTTAGAGGGAAGTTATGAATTTATTCAAAGATGCCACAGATAGAGTGAGAAGATTACAATATATTTGACAAATTAATAAACACACTGGAGTTGTGAAAAACAACTGTAGAATTTTGCATGAAATTGTGAAGTTGTAAAAACAGAAACAAAGTGAGACATTCTATTGACGACAACAAGTAGTGATTAAACACACACAAAAAAAGCTTTTTGTTTCCATAGTATAATTTCACATGGCCATAAAGATATCCTGACCTAATATATAATTTAAACCCTAAGCACGTATTTTTTTATTTCATTCTGTGCTATGGTTTGGTTCTAGTTTGTTTGTTGCCATCAAAATTCATGTTGAAATTTGGTCCCCAGTGTAGCCGTGTTGGGAAGTGGGGCCTAGTGGGAGGTGTTTGAATCATGGGGGTGGATTCCTCAAGAATGGCTTGCTGCTGTTCTGCTGGTAGGAACTGAGTTCTCTCTCTGGTGAGAATCGATTAGTTCCTGCAAGAATGGATTAGTTCCCAAGAGAGGGGGTAGTTATAAAATCCGGATGCCCAATTTTTCTCTCTCTTTGCATTTTTTGCTTCTGCTTTAACCTTCCCTGCCATGTTGTGATGCAGCACAGAAGCCCTTGCCAGAAGCCAGGGCCGTGCCCATGAACTTTGCAGCCTGCAGAACCACATGCTAAATAAATATTTTAGTAAATTACCCAATCTCAGATACTCCATTATAGGAACACAAAATGGACTAAGACAGCCCCCATTTATTCATACTTATTATTATCAGCCTCATTGAACAGGTAGACAAAACAACCACAAAAACAACAAAACCTTACCATCTCCATAGGGAAAGGAATTATGTCTCATATAGGACACAGAAGGAATAATTTAGGACACAGGCCCTCTCGGGTCTGGGCAAGTTAATGTATCTCATGTAACTAACTGACATTCACCAAACGTAAGAACAGATAAAGTTTCCCCCGACAGACCCTGTGCATATTTTCTGCTCTCAGTTTGGCTGAGGTACTAATCTTAATCTGATTGTGTTGAACAGAACAACCCACCCTTTTAGCATTTCTTTGTCTGGCAGGAGTCCTGACATTTGGTCGCATGGTTAACATCAAACACGAAGAGAAATTGCTTCTGGTAAAACAGTTAAGATAGGTGACTTTTTCCTGAAAGTTAGCAATATTCTCACTCTCATGGAAGGCTGTACTGATGGAGGAACCAATGAAGCAGAAAACTCTAAACCACAGATAATTCTTGTTATTTCTACCTGAGTTGAAAATACAATGTGCATTAGCAGCAAATGTATACTGTAGTCTGACAACTGGGAGACCTGCCTTCTGGTGTAAGCTTAGAGACTGAATTGTGTGGTCTTGGAGAAGTTACTTAACTTACCAGGGACAGTTACTTCATCTGTAAAATGAGAAAGATGGTATAGTTAAAATGGGAGCTCTTGTGTAGAAACTGATAGGAATATAAATTGGTGTAACACATTTGGAAATCAGTGATCTTAATTCTCAATCTGTGAATTTATAATGAGGAAACATGTTTTTTCTGCTGTTTTTCATTTTGACGGTTTTTCTTCTAATTCTAAATCATCTAAATAACTGATGACTTAAATCATCATTTAAATCATCAAGTTATTTAAATCATCATCTAAGTAACTTTTATTTTCAGTTTTTCCTCATCTCTTTCAAGTGTCCAAAAATACCCTGGATGAGTTGAAACTGACTTGGAGTCAGCTTCTCCTGAATCCCATGCAGTGCGTGAGGGGAAGGGAGGTTGTGCACCTGAACAAAACTGGGGGATCTAATGGAAAGGGAAGTAAGATGAAATTATCTCAATAGAAACTAACACTCTTATTTTTTGGTCACCAAATATTTCTTTGCATCTTGCATCCACTTTTACTAGGCTTTTTTTTTTTTTTTTTTGGTTTATCGGCATTGGAAATATTTTCCCCAGTCCATAATTGGTTTTTGTTTTTCAGAGAAAGGGTCTCACTCTGTCACTCAGACTGGAGTGCAATGCTGCAATCCTAGCTCACTGTAAGAAACTCAAACTCCTGGGTCCAAGCAGTCCTGCGTCAGCTCCTCAGTAGCTAAGACTACATGAGCATGCCACCATAGCTTGCTAATTAAAAAAATGTTTTTGTAGAGATAGAGGTTTTACTAGGTTGCATAGGCTGGCCTCAAACTCCTGGCCTCAAACCATCCTGCTGTCTTGGCCTTCCAAAGCTCTGGGATTTCAGATGTGAGCCACGATACCCAGCCTATAATTGTTTCTTTAATTTTAATTTGTGTTATAGATAAATCTTAAATTTCAGTGTTTATGCTTATCAATTTTCTTTTATTATTATAGTGTATATGTTTAAAGAAAATTTCTAAAATGAATTACAATGTTTTCCAATTTTTTTAAGTTGGAATTTAAGCCTTTAATTTACCTATAAATTTTTTAAGTAAGTGGTATGAGTGTGGATCTATTTTTATTTTAATATTTGGCATGAGAAATCAATTATTTCAGTGCCATTTAAAGTAATAATTTTTGATTATGAAATGCTATTTCTGTGTTTATTTAGATGATGCTATTTTTTCTTTATTCACTGAAAGCAGCATAATTCCATGAATACATTTTCTAATACGTAGCCTTCCTTTCATTTCTATGGCCATTTATCAAACACCTTTGGCCATGATGCGTTCTGTTTTATATATTGCTGAATTCAGTTTGTAAATATTTCACTTGTGACATTATCATCCACATAACTGAGATAGTTCTGTACTTTTATTTCTTGCATTGTCCCGGTTTAGTTAAAGAATTAAGGTTCATGCTTTACATGCCCTACATAAGCCTCACAAAATGTGTAGGGAAACTTGATTGGGTTTTCTCCCATTCTCTGAAGCAATCTGTATTTAGCATTGGAATTATATTTTCTATGAACTCACCTGTTCAGTCTGGGACTGTGTGTATGTGTTGTTTCTTTGTTTGGGGATGGGGCAGGGTATAGGAGAAGATGACTTACTCAGATTTTCTGTTTTGTCTGGTTGAATTTTTGTGTGTTGCCAATTTTTAAAATGTCCAGAAATTTATTTGTAGTGTTTTCAAATGTATTGTCATAATCTTAAGATTTTAAAGTAATCTCCACTTTATGTGTAGTTATGTTCTCCACCTAACCCCAATATTGCTAATTTGTACATACTCTGTTTTTAATTTTTTTTCTCTTTGGTTAATCTTAGTAGAGATTTGTCTATACTATTAGTTTAAAAAATTGTTTTTAAGGAAACAGCTTTTGATTTAGTTAATACCTTCTATTCTTTCATTCTTTTCCAGTTTATTGACTTTTGCTTTTATTTCCTTTATTTTAGTTTTAAGTAGCCTAAGAATAGAGAAGGAATGAAGTTTTGTTTTTTTTTTTACTTTTTCTAGCTTCTTGCATGCTTAACTCATTTATTTGTATTTTCTTGTTTTACATGAATGCACTTAAACATGTTTGTTTCTAATCAAAGTACAGCTACTACTATAGCTGCATCCACTAATTGCACAATATTTTCATTTGCCTTTCATTTCTAAATGCTTTGATTTCTATCGTGACTTCCCCTTTACCGTATGAATTATTTAGTAGTATATTTAAAAGTTTTTGAACATATGACTCTGTACCATTGCTAATTTAATTGCGTTGTATACAGATCGAGAGATTCATATAATGCTGATTTCTTGAAATTTGTGGTGATATTTTGTGATCTGGTATATGATTAATTTTTGTAAACATTCAACATGTAATTAACATGAAAGCATATCTCCTACTTTTTGCTATATTTACCTGAAGCTTGTTCATTTTGTTCTTCAAATATTCGACATACCTACCTTTTTTTTTTTCTTTTACTCTATCTGCTAGTTTCTAATAGAAATGTACTAAAATTTCCTAGTGTGGCTATAGATTTGTCAAATTCTGCTTTTAGTTTTCTGAGGTTTTGTCTTAAGTGTGCTGAGGCTGTTTTTAGTTGTCTGCAGTTCTCTATCCATATTAGTAATTTTTCATTAAATCCTATTTTGCCTGATACATTTGAAACCACTTGTTTGTTTTGGTTAGATTTTTTTCTGGTGCATTTTTCTATCCCTTTAATTTAAACTTCTCAGTGTGGTTTTACCATAGGCATGTCTGTTATAAGGGGCATATAGATAGATTGTATTTAAAAATCCAGTCTGATAATCTATGTATTTAAATAGATTAGTCTAATCTGTTTAAATGTATTGTAATTACTGATCTGTTTGGTTTTATTTCTGACCACCATTGAAGTGACAGGTTTTCCCCACCTTTTTTCTCTTTGTTTCAAATCTACAAATGTTACTTGTATTCTTTGCTCATTATTGATAAAGTTTAGCATATATATATTTTATTTCATAACACAGAAATTTGAAGTAGATTATACTTACTGTGATACAACAAGCAAAATTGACTGATACAACTCTGTGGTCTTACCCTGGGTTGTCTGAAAAATAAACTAGCTAGGACCAGAGCCCTCACCGTTCACCCTAAGTAGAAGGAGCTGCACTTGAATTCAGCTTCAAGGGACCATTGGCTCCCTGGCACCAGCAGCAGGCATAGTAAATTTCCACTGTCCCAAAGATTTCCAGGTGTAAGGCAGCTGGCCTTTGTAGAGCACCTCAGTAAAGAGTAGTATCTATACTCTACACTGCCTCATGCCAAGATTCTTGTTTAATCCCTCACTATCAAGGCTACTATTTTTTTAAATTTTATTTTATTTTATTATTATTATACTTTAAGTTTTAGGGTACATGTGCACAATGTGCAGGTTTGTTACATATGTATACATGTGCCATGTTGGTGTGCTGTACCCATTAACTCGTCATTTAGCATTAGGTATATCTCCTAATGCTGTCCCTCCCCCTTCCCCCGACCCCACAACAGTCCCCAGAGTGTGATGTTCCCCTTCCTGTGTCCATGTGTTCTCATTGTTCAATTCCCACCTATGAGTGAGAACATGCGGTGTTTGGTTTTTTTGTCCTTGCGATAGTTTACTGAGAATGATGATTTCCAGTTTCATCCGTGTCCCTACAAAGAATATGAACTCATCATTTTTTATGGCTGCGTAGTATTCCATGGTGTATATGTGCCACATTTTCTTAATCCAGTCTATCGTTGTTGGACATTTGGGTCTTATGCTTATCCTATGAAAAGTAAGAGTAACAGTTTGTGTGGGCTATGTCCTGTGATACCCCACCCATGGCATGTTTAGCAGAACACCCTGGTCCCTGCTCAGCCTTCCTTGGGGTCACTAGGAACCTATACCTTCTCTTCTTCCTGTCTCCTGGCTTAAATTTCTCCAAGCCTGTTCCTTAACCCATTTGCTATGTGATTGTGAAATCATTCTCAGCCCTGTTGCTTAGTGAGTGGCCTACGAAAGGACCCTACTTGCAAGACAGAAGCTATGACATACAACCCCTAAAACTTAAATATGCATCTAAAAAAGAAGTATTTTTTAATATTGTAACTATAACACTATCATGCCCCATGAAATTAGCAGTTTTTGGTATCATCTAATACTTAATCCACATTAGAATTTCCCCAGTTGTTCTCCAACTGTTGTTTTAAATCAGGATTTAATCTAAGACTAAACACTGCATCTAGTTGCTATGTCTTTTACATCTCTATAATCTTTGTTCATGACATTGACTTGCAGAAAACCAACCAGTTGTCTTTGAGCAGGTCATTTTGCATGAATTTAATTGCTTCCCTGTAAAGTTGTTTGAATCGTTCCTCTTGTCCCTGTAGGTTCTGTTAGCTGAAAGTTGTACCTAAGGGCTTGCTTAAATGTAAGTTAAACATTTTAGCAATACTATATCATAGGTGATATATAGTAATACTTCTTATGTATAAAATCAAAAGATACATAATAAGTTTTGTTTTGTTTTTCACCATTAGTAACCTAAATTTGATTATTGGGTTAAGGTGGTGACAAACTCATCCGTCCATTGCAAACACGAATATGTTCTACTTGAAACAACAGATAATCATTTGTGAACTAACTTTGTCACTATGTCCAGTTACTGTCAATATTTTTATAACTAACAATTTTATGCTGAAATACTAATTTCGTTAAGTTTTGCAATATAACAGTTTTTAACTATTTCATTTCTTCTACATCTGCTCGCACTCTTTTATAATGTAGAGCTTTCCACAGCTTTCTGTAACTGGGGCTATTTGATACCTGGAAATAAAGTGCATACTGTTAATGTAAAAAAAAAAAAAAACCCACTTAATTTGGGGTTTTAAATGGCCAGTTTTCAAAGTAAATTTGTTTCTTGGAAGTGTCAAATGATGACAGAAGATTTTTCTTTGGCTTCTTTCTTATCACTATGGACTCAGCCTTTCATAAATGCAGTGTGTGCAAATCACCCATGATCTTTCTTTCTGATGTCTCAGCTTTGGTGAGTAGAAGCCCCTTCAGACTAGCTTCTGGGTTCTTGACATGATTGTATTAATTCTTACAAGTTTCCTTCCTTTACGGGACAGCAAGATTTCCCAAGATCACTATATACCTTCCTTGCCCCACACTTGCCCCCAGTCTTCTCGCCAAAGATCTGTAGAGAATGGTCCTAGAAACCAAACTCCAGTCCTAGGTGTGCACCTTGTTCCTGAGAGCAAATTACTTCTGTATCATGTTCTAGCCAGACTTAGGGAAAATATGTGAATATACACTTAAAATCCAGAGTTGAAATCAATGTCTACAATTCAGTTTTACCATTGAGTTTAATTTCTTTGATTTTCTAATTGCTTCTCTTTCACCTTGAGAGTCTTGAGTGTTATTAACTTTAATGTAAGTATGGATTTGATTTATTATACAATGTAAATGTTTTTAAATAACAGCATTGCTCTTAGTACAGACAACAAAAGATGTACCATCAAAGCATTAACATCTAAAGTCATTTGAAATAAAAATCTTTTCACTTTGTAGTGTATCACATATGTGGGTGTATATACAGAGATACACACATAGTAATTTTTAAAATAAATTATTGTTATCCAGAATTTCTGTCTTCCTAAATGTAACTGCCACTTTTACACACTCTGTCTACTTGTTGGTACTCTCACATTGCTGTCTATAGATCCAAATTTTATCTTAAAAAAAAAAAAAACGCAAAACACTGGTCGTTAACATTTTAAGCAGATTTAGCCACTTGTTTGAACAATCTTTGTGCTTATGTGACTCATGTTTTCCATGAATTAGCTTTTTTTTAAAAGCTAAAGTACTTCCTTGATTATATCTATGAGCCAGAATATGTAAAAAATCGACTACTTGAATTTCTACATACCTTTTATTTGCCCTAATTCTTGGATGTTAGCTTAATTGGATATAAAATTCTAGGTTACCAGCTACCAGCTACTTTTCTACAAAGCTTTAAAGATATTATTTAATACCCGCAGTGCCTATTGTTGATAAAAGTATTATTGTCATCCCTTGATGGGTGATACAGTGATACATGTTTTATCTTCTTTTTTAATTTTTTTTTTTTAGGTTTTTCACTTTAAATAGGTTTTCTTTGGTACTTGCAGTATAATTGTAAGCTGAAGACTCTTGTCTTCCTCTGTTATGAAAATTTATCCACCGTTATCTCCAGATATGGTGATTCTTTGCCATTTTCTCCATTTTCCTCTTCTGGCATTCTTTTGAGACATTCACTGAGACCTGTTACCTATTCTTCTAGAGCCCAGCAAGTCTATGGCTCGGGCCCCACTCACTGCTTCATGCTTTCATTCACTTTTCAGGTCCACTATGATGTTTACCTTGTTGTTGAGCAAAGCTTATCTTTTCAGATTTCTTCTTCCTTTTATAGTTTAACTCTTTTTTTCTGTATGTTTTAGCAGAAGTTGCATTAAATTCTGACTGTTCTGCTACCTCTTTCCTAGAAGCCACCAGTGATTTTTTTTATTGAAAAATGTGAAAGAAATTTTCAATTTCTCCTTTATTATGGAATGAATACTTTATATTATTACTGAAATTTTATGCCATAAAGCAAAATCTTCTTAGTTATATAGGGCATCCATATATTTTTCATCTTTACTGAAATTTTAGCCATAAATTATTAGTTCTTATTTGTATTTCTTCTTATAAAGATATGTAGTCTCACATAATAGTAAACATCACACTTTTAATTCATCTTGTTGTAAAGAAATAAGATATAGTTTGAGGATGATATTTCTGTCATTAATAAATCATAGGCATTAAATAATATGATCAAGAATTCCACATTGAAAGACTGCTTACATTCTTATAAACTTGTATTTGGACTTCATAATTAAAATAATTCAGGCTCCTTTTTTTTTTCTTCTTTGAGACAGAGTTTCACTCTTGTACCCCAGGCTAGAGTGAGTGCAATGGTGCAATCTCGGCTCACTGCGATTTCTGCCTCCTGGGTTCAAGCGATTCTCCTGCCTCAGCCTCCCAAGTAGCTGGGATTACAGGCGTGCACCACCATGCCTGGCTAATTTTTGCATTTTTGGTAGAGACAGGGTTTCACCATGTTGGCCAGGCTAGTCTCAAACTCCTGACCTTGGGTGATCTACCCACCGTGGCCTCCCCAAAGTGCAAGGATTACAGGCATGAGCTACTGCACCCAGCCGAGGATTAAAGTATAGGTGGAGATAATTAAATTTTATTGCATAACAATGGTTCACAACTGTGGTACAGTATAATCTGGATATTTTAAGATCTAAATAACATTTTCTTTGTAAAACTTGTTTTAAGTAGAAAAATTGAACATATTGAGGAAGAAAATAATATCCTTCTCTGTAACTGCATTCATTTACTGTTTAAAAAATAATTCGTGCTACTTGCTATGGCCATACTTCTTAGTTTAGTTATACTAATTCTATTTAGTAAAAGCGACGATACCGACTTTTAAAAACCAACATGCAACGAGATAGATTAGAATTAAAATGTTATGTATGAGAGTCAAACCATTAGCTCCTTAAGGATAGAAATGTCCTGTTTTTCTTGGATTTGCTCGGTATAGGGTACACAGCAACCACAGAAATTAAATTTCAGAGGGATTAAGTGATTTTCCTAAGTCCTATCTTCATAAATTTTAATATATATCTTTTAAACATTTAAACGGTATCCATGAAATTTAATACAAACATTATTAGCAAAAAGCCAGTTAGTTGAAAATAAAGAACTAAGATTTTGTTTTTTGGTTACTATTCCAAGTACCTTTCTATTACCCTAGAGCTGAATAAATGGTGATTTGTGTGAATTAAAGTGGGCCACTTAAAAAAATGTAAATGTAAAATAAAGCTATTTTATTCCCCTCCTGTGTAAACAGCAGTTTTTCTGTAAATCATGGTGTGTTTTAAAAATCACCATCCCTTTGCTTAAAGTTGTGTTATTCTATATAAAGAAGATTGGTTCTGGTGGTGTCCTGCTGTGGTAAATTTTGAAAAGATGTCAAAAAACTTGTCTTATTTGCTTTGAAGTAAGAAACCAAGATAAAACTGAAATAAAATTAAAAGGAGCTAGACAACATTTCATCTCATGCTATTTTTTCAGGAAAAAAAGCCCAAATGTATATAGTAACCTTGGAAGTAAGTCTGTAGACATTATCAAATCAATCTAAATTGAGTTAGTGTATATGTGGTAGGCAGAAACTGGTAGAAATTAGTTTATCTTCCCCAGACTCTTTCTGTTTTCTTTGTACAAAGTACGATAAACTCGTTTTTAGACCTGATTAGGTTTCTTTGTTGCTTTTTTCCCCCTTTCCCTAAAAGGGCAAGGATTGTCCATATTTTGTTCAATTCACACCAGGCGTTAGAACAGGAAACCATTAAAAAGCCCTAGGCACATGTATGACATCTGTAGCTATTATTGGAAAGATACGTTGAATATAAAACCTGGAACATTTCCAAATAAGGAATATAAACAATGATCCCCAGTGTTTTGTAGTTTCACTGCTTATAAACAACAAATTGAAGCTGTAGGGCTGATTCTTGTGATATACATACATGTGAACAACCTAGCCCACACATATTCCTCTTTATCTTATTAACAGGATCTCTGCAAAATGCACTTCAGTCCCATTAGACGAATGGTAAGGCTGTTGTATGACTAATCTTAGTGGACATTTTAAAACTTTATTTTAAATATCCATTGCTTCTTTTATTTAAATGTATCTTTTTCTAGTTGGATCCATTTATTCCTAGAACTTCTCATTTGTAAGTTCAGATTGTATTGAGAATTATTTGTGTCAAAATGCTTGATTCATACAGCACTTTCTGAAATAATTTTGCTAATCTTCAAATTGTCTATTTGAATAAAAACAAAGACTTATTAATTACAAAAAAGTTTTGAAAAGACTATTGTGTCATTAACTTTTATGCTAAGAATTATATATCTTATGTAATATATTTGCATATATCAATGATTTTCCACTCATTTAAACTTTTAAAAGTTGCTAATTGATAAAGGAATCATCTAATTCTGCCTTGATGGATTTGAAAGGAGAACTTAATAGTAGTTTATAGAACTACTTCAGAAAAACTATCGTATGTTATCTATTGCCTGTTGCATTCAGAATGAACAACAACTTATCTTCATAGAAAATGGTACTATTGACTTAGTTGCTCTGCCCTCTATGTCATTCTTAGTGAAAATGCTGTGATCAGGTGAGCTCTTAGTAATCATGGCTGTCTGATGTATCAAAGAGGTTTATTAAAACTTGGAAGCAGCCGTGGCATAGTAGAATGTTCTCGATCATTGTGCATCACAAAATTTACAAATGTTGAGAGTGTGGCTTTTCTTTAATCTGTAAATGGCAGCACCCAATGACCCAGATTCCCCTTCTGTTTCACATGCACTCAGAAGAAAACAAAAAACAAGCTGCCAGCTTTCCAGTTTAATCCTTAATAATAACAATCTTCCAAGACTCCATATTTTCCTAGGTCATTTAGACAAATGTTATTCTACATCAAAATATAATGAAACGATCCAATATCAGTTTAAATTGCATTGTTGGTGTATTGTTTCCAAATAATTCTGATTTATGGTGCTGCTGACTGCCTTTATAATTGTTAAGTGTTCTGTAGCTCACTGAATATTTTTAAGTTTGTTGTAGTGCCCAAAGGCAAAAATTGCAATGGGTACAATTTTATAAATCAAACTCATTAATAAATAATGTTTTCATTATTACTGGAATAAAGAGAACCATATAGGATGACCTTTTAAAAACATTACTACTTACAATTTGAAATGGCTTTAAATGGAGGATTGTACATAATGCATTGTAATGAGACCAGCGCTTCCAGACCTATAGATATTTCACACCAGATTTCACAGTGAAGGAATGTTCAAGAGCTTCCAGAAAGTTAGACAATGCATTTTTATCTGATAATGTTTTCTTCCTTAAACTTAGAAGTTTTGTACTAGTAAACTTTGGTTACTCATTTGTAGATTTCTTTTCATTGCTCATGGTGAAGATATGAATTATTGAATACAATGATTAAATTCTCCCATATGAAAATTATGTTTACAATTAATATATGGAAAGTACAACTTAGCTCAATAACATTTTAATCCACCCTCAAAAAAAGAAAAAGAAAATCCAAGATCATATATTAAGAAACATATATATGCCTATGGGAGTTTAAAATTTAACTTGTCTCCAAGAAGACAAGAAACTTTACCTCTTTTTTAGGTTGCAAAATTATTTCTATACTTCCTATTTCTTCATAAGAAATAGTTTAAAAGATGTTGACCATAGATAGCTGCCTTACCTTTATAAGAATTTTTGATAGACATTTTTTCTGATATAGTCATGAAAATATACAAGACACTCCAAAAATAACATTTTCCTTATCTCTATGGTTAAACTTTTTTCATAAACAAATACTTTTGCTTTGTATTGTACCATTCAAAGTAGGAATCAAATTTTAAACATGGTAATGTTCAAACTTATAAAACTAATATTCATCCAAAATAAATATTAGTAAAATATCCCATGACAAAAATGAACCACTGCTTGTAATTATTTATAGCTATGAAATTATATATTTTATATGATAAATTACAACTATTTTATAATTAACAGTGAACATCATAGTAATTAAATTCGTGCAGTATCCTGTGTCTTATGAGAACTTTCTTTTCTTTAAACTTTCAGTTTTACCTAACTTCATGATGCAGAATAGTTCTGTTTGTAATTGCTTTGTAAAGTTCTGAAGTGCAGATTTAGATTCACAGTGCAGGTTTAAAGCTGTCTGGCTAACTATAGTCTCAACTGGCTAATTCTTATATAACTAGATTGATGCAGCTAAGAAAATAACTAAAGTCAATCAAAAGTATTGGTCACCAATGCTTCAAACAATCCCATTAATTGGCTGGTGACTTCAAGGATGTCTAAAACTTCTGGTTAATAACTTGTCTCTTGTTATGCTAATTACCCTTTCCACATTTCGGATCACATCCTAGGAGACTGCAGATTGAGTTCCATATCATTTCAATAAATGTTATTTTAAATGTTAACATACTTCAGATTCAATATATATAGTTTAGGGCTTCTCGAAGTTTGTTCCACAGATTTCTAGCTCTCTAGATCGGGATCATCAGCCCCCAGCCATGGACTGGTACTGGTCCATGGCCTGTTAGGAGCCGGGCTGCACAGCAGGAGGTGAGCAGTAGGCAAGAAAGCACTGCCTGCACTCAGGCTCCTGTCAGATCAGTGGCAGCATTTGGTTCTCATAGAAGTGTGGATCCTGTTGTGAACTGTGGATCTAGGTTGTACTCTCCTTATGAGAATCTAACTAATGCCTGATGATCTGAGGTGGAACAGTTTCATCCCAAAACCGTTACCCCATTTCCCCCACCCCCTTCCATGAAACTGGTCCCTGGTGCCAAAAAGATTGGGGACCACTGCTCTAGATAATCTCTGTTTCAATAAGATCTGGAAGTGCTACATGCTATATTCCCTTCATGAGTTCACAATATAGCAAATTAAATATTCCGAGTAAACTACTATTTCCTAAATTTATTTGACTGCAAGATCATTTTGGAAGCACCATCCACTAACATCCCATAGAAGACATTGTGAGAAATACTCACTGCATTGCAACTCATTAATAGCAACAAAGTTACCCCTAAATCTGGTCCACCAATCACACATCGTTTGCTTCATTATCTTTGTCTATATACATATATATATATAAACAAATATATTTATATATAAACAAATATATATATATATCTCAAGATTTAGATTGACAGGTGAGTAGAGACGGAGGGAGGGAGGAGTATTGTCATTTCTAAGAAATTTCAAAAACCCACGGTGCTTGAAAAGGCCTGAAAGATCAGGGACTTGGCTTCCTTTAGAGCCTTGAACAAATTACAGAACTTTGCTTGGTTTTGTTTTGCTTTTATCAGTTTTATTTATCAGTTGAGAGTGTCAGACAACTTCCTTTTGAGTTCTCAAGTTTCATGGCTCAAGGCTAATTTTCTGTTTCTTTTCTATTTTTAAGAACTTGGGTCTAGAATAAAAGATAAGTAACAATTCAGTCATACCCTTTTGCAGAACACTCTCAGTATTTTCCTGGCAGTTTCTCTTGATGTAGGCATGCTTGATTTTAGAGAAAGCCATGAAGTTCATTCATTCTGTAGCTCTGAGAGTGATCTCCGATACTTGAAGAAGCCAAAAACGCAGAGCCTTCTGCATCCCCCCAAATCTTATTTTTAATGAAATATTATATGATTCCAAGGAAATTTAAACCAATGCAATGATTTCTTAGAGAATAGGTGAGAGAGATGACTGAGAGATAACAGATTAGAGAAGTCTGGGATATATATATCCTTGGGGATTTTTTGATTATAGAACGCATGAGCATTAAGAAATAACACTTATTTAAAAGAGACTGTTCAGTTGAATACCTGTGTTGCTACTAATCACTTCATAGCTCCTTATTTTCCTATTTAAACAACAAAAGACAGTTGGCCATAGGAATTTTTGTGTTGAGGTGGGGAAGTTTATAAAGGAATAGAACACATAATCATTTCAATGTCTCTTTTAATGGAAAGTAGTTATTTGCATTTGTCACAAATTAAACTTACCTAATTATTAAAATGCTGCCCTTTGATTTTTGACTTAATAATTAAGAATGACCTCATTGTGATTTTAATCCCAGAGAGTCAATTTATGTCTGTATAACATGCATGGCTTTCCAAAAAGGTGATTTATGTAATTAAGAGTGAGATATAGTTTATTTATGAAAAGGTGCTTTTGCATGGTTAAATGTTTAACCTGAGCTAATTAGGAGCCTTGAGAATTTTAGTTAGCAAGTTAAGGCATTCAAAACTCTGAATGGGTATTTATAAATTAGCTTTGTTCCTTTTATTAGATGTGACAAAGCAATTTAGTATTGTAGGTTCACTCAATGGCTATCACAGCATCATTCTTCATAATTTTTATTAATTATATGGTTTTCCTTTTATGTTTTCAGGTGAGAGTATTTCTTGTCTAAAAATAGACCAAAGATCCACTTTTTTTCCTGAGTAATTCTGTCTCTTTACTTAATGAATGCTACTTAATCCATTAGGGTTCACATAAGTATTCTATCAAGATAGAAATTTAAAGTAAATGTGACTTCATTAATTTAAACTTGTAGTATTTTGCTTAAATTCATGTAATTTTTTTAATCCGTAGAGTAAGCGTGGAGATTGTAAAACATGTTAATAAAATATTTGACACTGTTTCAGTGAAGAGCTGAGGTCTAATGTCCTCTCTTCTTGAATCTGGACTGGCCCAGTGACTTAACTGGAAATCATAGTGTGCAGCAGACATTGTGTGACTTCTGAGACTAGTTCAGAAAAGGCTACACCTGTGGCTTCCATCTGATTCCCTTGGGCATTTGCTCTGGGACAAGCCAGCTGCCATGTGAGAAATTCCATTTCTCTGAGTCCACTTTGCTAGAAAGGCCAAGTGTAGACAACCCAGTTGGCAGCCATGGCAGATCTCCCAGCTTCCAGCTCGCATCAATGGCCAGCCACGTAAGTGAGCCATCCTAGATGCCCAGACCTGTGGAGCCTTGGCAGCAGCCCGACTCTACATCTGACTGCAGCCTTGTGAGAGACCCCAAGTGAGGGCTGCCCAGCTTAGCTTTTCCTGAATCCCTGATCCACAAACTCTATGAGATGTAAATATGTAAACCAGAATACATATTGCTTTATACCACTGAGTTGCCTGATGATTTGCTATGCAGCAATAATGACCAGAACAAGTAGGTTCAATACATTGCATAGATCTGTTCTTACATGATGTGTTTTAAAAGATAACCATGATTTAAATAAATTACTTTATCTCGAAAAGCTAATCCAGTGTTATTATTACCTTGTGTCTTGGTCTGTTTGTGCTGCTATACATAGCAAAATACCCGAGACTAGGTAATTTATAAAGAACAGAAATTCGTTTCTCACATTGCTAGAGGCAGGAAGTCTAAGGTAAGGCACCAGCGGATTTGGTGTCTGGTAAGGGATTCTCTCTGTTTTCAATATGGCACCCTGTTGCTGTATCCTTACGTGACAGAAGGCAGAAGGGCAAAAAGCGCAAAAGGGACAAAAAAGGCTTAGCCAGTTCCCTCCAGCCCTTTTATAAGGCATTAATCCATTCATGAGGGCAGATCACTCGTGACCTAATCACCTCCCAAAGGCCACACTTCTTAATACTGCTGCATTGGGGATTCAGTTTCAACATGAGTTTTGGAGGGCACACAAATCTTGAGGGGGATTATAGCACCTCCTGAGAATAAGTTTTAGAAATTAGTAATATATTATTCTAAGTATACATAAGTAATGTGTGCTGATAATATAAACCATAAATTTATATCTTAACCAAAAAACATTTAATAAAATTATGCTAACATAAAAATTAATGTGCTTAAGAGTTTAATTCTCCATGAATTATAAAATCACAGGCAGATACCATATAGTTTATATTTGTTTAAAGATTCTAAAAGATTTTCTGTACTCATACTTTACTACCCAAAAATCAACCATTTTCCAGTAAGTTCAAGTTGGTGAGCTATGGTATAGAATTAGAACTTTTCAGGTTCTTGCTTGGAGCCTTTTATCTGTGTACATTTAAACTAGTATTTTTATTATAGAATTAATATATCCACATGCTCAAAACTCAAATCATAAAAAAGTAAAATGAAAACTCAGCCTCCCTGGCTCCTGTTTTGTTTCAGTCCCACAGGCAACCCCTGATCACAGTTGCTGTTTTTACATTTTTAAGGTGGCTATGATAAAACTTAAAATTAAATTTTGCATGTATTCCCCTTTCTCTTGATTTGTCAACTTTATAGAATATCTACTTTTGATTACCTGCTATTGTAGATGAGTAATTTCTTACATTTAGGTTACCTCCTATCTCCCTTTCTCCTGCCCTGCTTCTGGTTATGTATCATTTTCAGGTTAATGGTTATCTTCAGATTAATTGTTGCCTTTATAGCTTTAAATAATATACTTAAACATCTATTTCTTGATTTACCCACCCTAGCCAATATTTCTTACTCCTTGATATGAAAAGGGAAAAAATAAGAATACTTTTCCTTATATTAACTTTTCCTTGATTCATCGCTATGTTTGTATAAATCCATTGTTGCTTTTATCTAAAAATCTGTTTTATTCTACTCTTGATGAATATTTGAATTATCCACTTTGGGATTATTAATAATGCAGCTATGAGCATCTTGCACTGTCTTTGGTGCACAGATGTACATGTGTTGCTAAGTCTGTACACTGTGAGTTAAAGGCTCTGTGTATAATACCAGTTTTCAAATAGCTATACTAAATTATACTCACACCAGCCGTATGAGACAGTAGGAATTCCGTATCCTCACCCACAGTTGGTACTGTTTGTCTTTTTCATTTTAGCTATTCTGGTGGGTATGTTATGGTATAAAATTAGGTTTAATTTTTGTTTCCTTGAGGATTAAGGAGGTTGAGCACCTCTTCATATGTTTATTGGCCATGTTTACTTTATTTTATGAAGACTTATAGATAGGTCTCTTGCCCATAATTCTATTGGATTTCCTCCATCTCCCTCCTCTCTCTCATCACTTTGTAGATTTTCTTTATATATATTCTCTGTTGCAACCCTTTTATCAAAAACATGGGTTGCGGATATCTGCTTGTGCCTTGCCCTTTTCACTCTCTATTTGGTAACCTGGGTGAATAGTTATTTAAAGCTAGTTCATTCTATTAATCTTTTCCTTTATGGATGGTGCTTTTATATTCTGTTAATATATCTTTCCCTATTCCCAAATCATAAACATATTCTTTCCTATTTTTATGAAGTCATATTATTATTTTTGTCATTTATTTTAAAATCTGTAATCTACCTGAAATTTATTTTTTTCTGTGGTATAATCTAGAGTTACATTTGTATTTTTAAATTATATTTATACATAGTTCACTCAGCACCATTTATTTTTTGTGGAGAAAATATAGGTTTACTTATTACTTTCTAGTCTATGCCATTGTCCTTTTTTGCTGTGATGCTAAGACCTATATTGTACTGTTAAATAGAAATGGTGATGATCCTGTCAATATTTGTAGAACATGTTTAGATTTTTGCCATTCAATATGATATTAGTTCTAAGTTTTTTAATAGATTCCCTATGTTAGGTTGAAGAAGCTTCCTTCTATTCCTAATAGGCTGAGAGTTTTTAATCATAAAGAGTGTTAAATTTTGTCAAATGTTTTTTCTACATCTGTTTCTTTTGTCTGATAATGTGGTAAAATACATTGATGGATTTTTGAATGTTAAATCAAGTTTGCATTCCTGGTGAAAATCCATTTAATTAAGATAATATTATCTTTTGTATATGTTGCTATGTTTAATATACTAATAGTTGATTAAATATTTTTGCCTTTCTATTTATGAGGGTTACTGGTCCCTGACTTTCTTTTTCGAGTAATGTATTTATATGGCCTAGGTTTCATGGTAATTTTAGTTTATGTAATGTGTGGGGAAGTGTTCTCTTCTTTATTATTTCTGAAAGAGTCTTTGTAGGACTAGTTATGTCTTTCTCAACTGTTTGAGATGTGGTAATCTGGGCCTGGAGTTATCTTTGTTTCAAGGTTTATAAATATATATTCAATTTCTTCATTTGATATAGAGCCCTTTAAGTTCCATCTTTCTTATTGGATCATTACTGGTAATTGGGTCATTCAAGAAATATGTCAATTTCATATAAATTGTCATATATTGGCATAAATCATATAATCCCTTTGTTTTTCTGTTATTGTCTGTGGAATCTGCAGTGGTGTTCCCTTTTTCATTCTTGACGTTGACACAGTAGTCCCCCTTTATCCACAGGAAATACATTCCAAGATCCCCAGTAGATGCCTGGAAACACGGATAGGACAGAGCTCTATAGTATACACACACACCTATGATAAAGCCTAATTTATAAATTATGCACAGTAAGATTAACAGCACTAATAATAGAACAATTATAACAATGTGCTGTGATAAAAGTTATGGAAATATGTGTTTGCTTTCATGCTTGTGTGCACTTTCTCTCTCTCTCTCTCTCTAAATATCTTCTTGTGCTGTACTCACCTGTTTTCAAACCTGGAAAACTGATAACGCAGAAAGCAAAACTGCAGATAAGAGGACACTACTGTAATTCATGTCTTCTCTCTCATTCTGTCTAGGTGTTTGTTAATTTTTTTCATCTTTTCAAAAAAAATCAGTCTGATTTCATTGATTTTGTTTCCTGTTACATGTCCATGTTCCATTTTATTGGTTTCCATTCTTATTTATACTGTTTTCTTCTGCTTAATTGTTCTTTAGTTTTTTCAAGTGGAAGCTTAGATAATTTATTTTAGAGGAGATTAAGTATCTTCAGGCCAATAAATTTGAAACCTTTGCTTTAATGGGCAACATATTACTAACTAAGGCTCTTCCAAGAAAAATTGAAGGCCTAAATTAGAAGCATAATCTTAAGGGAAATTACACCAAAAGTTAAAATATATCTTTTTTTTTTTTTTGTGAGACAGAGCCTCGCTCTATCGCCCAGGCTGGAGTGCAGTGACGTGATCTCGGCTCACTGCAACCTCTGCCTCCTGGGTTCAAGTGCTTCTCCTGCCTCAGCCTCCCAAGTTGCTGGGCTTATGATTGCACACTACCATGCCTGGCTAATTTTTTGTATTTTTAGTAGAGACGAGGTTTCACCATGCTGACCAGGTTGGTCTTGAACTCCTGACCTCATGATCTGCCTATCTCGGCCTCCCAAAGTGCTGGGATTACAAGCGTGAGTCACTGTGCCGGGCCAAAATAGATCAATTTTTTTAAAATAGGAAAAGGTACTAGACTGTTATATAGTAATATTCTTCCAGATCTTCAAAAGATACATAACCTCAGTAGTATGAAAGTGGTTTTAAGAATAGAGAAAAAAAAAAGGAGGAAATAACTTTCCAAGTTACTTGGAAATTCATCTAGTCTTAAACTGAGTAAGAATGGTATGAAAGGATGAACAATAGGCTGATTTCACTTATAAAAATCAACATCATGGTGGAAAAAGGGCCAATTATGGTTTTAAAAACCTAAACACCTTCCTGACCATACCCTCTCTTTGATTTTAATAATATTTGTGCCTCTTCTCTTTCATTTCTTTATGTTTATCAGTCTTACCATTGACTTTTCTATTTGATTCTTCTTTTTTTTTGTTTTTTATTTTTTGAGGAAACAATTTTTGCCCTCAAAATTAATGATTTCAAATGTGGCTGTATTTTCTATTTTATTTCTTTGTTTTTTATATTCATGTCTTCTTTTCATTTCTTTAGGCTTACTTTTTAGTGTTTTCAACCCTTTATATGGTTTAGAAACTTTTTTAACATCTTTATGATTGAATATTTTAAACATTCACAAAAATAGATTAGTATAATGAACCTCCATGTACCCATCAGCTAGTTTCCATAATGAGCAACACATTGCCATCTTGTTTATTTTCCCATTTCATAATTTTACTTTAATACTGCAAAGCAGCTTCCCAACATCACGATATTTATATGTAAATACTTCAGTGTACATCCCTAACAGAAACTCTTAAACAAAATCACTGTGTCATCATTACATCTGACAAAAGTAGTGAATAATTCTTTAAATATCACCTAATACTTTTTCCATATTAAACCTTATTCAAATATCTCAAAAAAAAATCTAAGGGTCAGTTTCTGTGCAATAGAATCTAAAATGCACCTACACATTGCATCTGTCTGTTATGACTCTTTGCATTCTTATTGTATAATTGTTTTTCTTTCTATTTTTTATCTTAGTTTCTTAGAATTTAGTGAAAAACCAGATTTTTATATATAGAAAAAAAATTCTGGAATTAGCATATTGCTGCCTTATGGTATCATCCAAATTGTTTCTTCATTCCCTGAATTTTCTGTAGTTAGATCTACAGACTTGATTGGATTCAGGATCATTCTTTCAGCAAGAATATTTCATAGGTGGTGCTTTCAACTTACTCCTTATTTGAATCCCTTTGTAAGGAACATGTCTTATTGCTGCACAGGGTTCAGATGATAACCACCCGATCCTTCCTTTATGTAATTCACCATCACTCTTTCATTTGATGTTTTTATCACCTATTGCAATCGTTCTTTTAAAATAAACATTTAATTTTTAAAATGTTGTTATGTTACTTCTTATACATTTCTACATATTTCTAAATTTTTACTGTGACTTTCTCTGTTATGTATGTTGTTTAGGTAACATACTTCCTATAAAGTTTCCTAATGTGCAGTGGTGAGGTTTTTGCTTGTTTTTAGTTTTCTTTTTGTTATTGATCTTAATTGCACTGTGGTCAGAGAACAAGATGCAAGATGTGTATTTATAGGCTCTTTAGTATCTATTCAGGTTGTTTTATGTCGTAGTATATGGTCATATTTTTTCTCTATATGTTCCTTATAAGAATAAATAATAAACTTTTTCTCTATATATTCCTTTCTTAATATGTTTCATGTATGCCTTTGCTTGAAAACATTATTAGATGCCACTTTCTATGTTCATTTGAAGATTATATCAAAATTTCTATTTGTTCTGCTTAAATACCTGATATCTTTAGTCTGTAGTAGCTGGCAGTTATTGAGAGTACATCAAAGTCTCCATTATGATGCTGGATTTGTCAATCTCCTTATAATTGTATCCCTCTTTTATATTAGGAGGCTACGTTGTTAGGTGCGTAGGTTGGAATTTATTATATCTTTCTCTGGATTGTTCTTTTTTCTTTATGTAATTAATGACCTTTTAATTCCCTAATAATATTTTATTGACAGTCTTTTGTCTGATATTAATATAGTAGTAAAAGTTTTTTTAAGTTAGTACCTACTAATGTATCTTGCTGCCTTTCAATGTTGTCATAGATATGACTCTTAGCTAAAGATAAGAGACATTCAGTGATCACTGGGTTTTATTTTTTTAATCTGAGAATCTCCGTGTTTAATTATTTCATTTTAAAACATGGAAAATCTTTGGAACTTTTTTCTAAAAAAGAATAGACCCTTGTTCAAACAAAATACTTTTAATTAAAAATTGAGTTTATTTTTATGTAAAAATTGTTGTCATTACAATGTATTGTTTCATATTACATTATAAACTATCCATGATACGATTTTTTGCTTTAAATAAGAAGTATATACATTATCATTCATTGCTTTTCCTTGACATTTATGTATTTTATACAATAACCATTGGGATTTTCACCTTCTTTGTACTTTTTATCTTAAAGTTAGCATTATTTAAATTATTTTAGGTATTTTCCATCAAATTATTGACCCTAAAACCTTTAGTGCTATTTTTATATTCAGTATATATTTACATTTTAATTATATTTGAAGGTATTTAATTTTTGTATTCATTTGAGGAATGAAATACAACAATATATTTTTCATTATTTTATCATATTTATGAATGACTGGGTTGCACTGGTGCAAATTATTATCATTCTGATACAAGGCAGTATCTTCCAAAGTAAGCTTTAAAATGTGGTCAGAATTGTTCATTGCAGAAAGGAACCTTGAGAGCGTGCTGGGAAACAATAAAAGGTCAAGTTTAATGCCTTCAAGAACTTGTGGTGATGCTGTTGCTAGCAAGAACATACTGCTTTATTAGTTGCATAGCTTTATTAGCAGGTGCAGGTTACTACCACTCAGTATAGTTTCCAGCCTTTCAAGTGAAGGAGAGCTGGCTTAATTAATTATGGCATTTCTAATCTCACTTAATTTGTTATTTTAGTGAAGACTTCAACAAGCCCTACTGGTTTTTCCCCCAGGTGACAGTAAATATTACAGAAATAATACACTTTGCAAAATGGATATTGAAGTGCACCTCTTTGGAAAGCCATATAGTGCAGACGTGTTTATATGACAGGAGCATTCTAAATGGGATCTCATGTGGCCTCTTTATTTTCCATGAAGATGCACATAGAATATGAAAGGGAGTAAACATGTAGCTTATGTGGGAGCAATTATAAAGGTCTCTTTGTATTTCCTAAGTCCAAAGGCATCCATTCACACCTAGTTCTACATGGTTTCAGTTGCTTCTCCGTCAATTTTTTTCCCAGTGAATATGATCTGAAAACTCTAGTTACTGTGACAGTATTTTGGTTATTAGATATTTTTGTTATGGTTTTAAAGTAATTAATCCCTTGCTACTTTATATGTTTCATGACAGTGGTGGAGGAAATGGGGGGAAACCTTTGGAGGCACTCCTGAAAGAATGGAGAGAGAAATTAATCTCCAGTCAACATAGGGTCTAATGCAGTTATAAGAGAAGCAAAGATTTAGGGCCAGCCCCTGCTCCACCACCTCTCTCAATTCACCACTGGATGACTAAGCACAGGGGTGGGTGTGACTCATCTGCATATCCAGCCCCTAATGAATCAAATTGTGCAATTCAGGGAATATGGCAATTGAAAACCAGATACTTAGACCACTAAGCCATGCCTTCTGGCGTATCGTAAAGCATGGTGTTGTAAATACAGCAGATAATTGAAATTTAGATTTTAGATATAGGCACTGTTAGCAGCCTTCCTCTAGCTTTCATTGCTGAGAGTCTTCGAAGTGTATTTAACAGTTCATATTAAGGCAATTGCTGTCAAAATTAATTAAGCATTTTTATTTTTTCTTATTTTTTTAAACTCTTCTTTGATAAGGAGAGTATTCATAATACAAACAAAAGACAGGCGTCTGAACTTAAAAGTACATCCAAACTGAATATGGAAAATATTCTATAGTTTGGGAAATAAAGTTGTGAACTCCCCATTTGGTTTCTTTCAAGTTTTTGCTTTAAACAAAACAGTTTTTTTTTAAGAAAAAACCTTGCTATTCCATTGATTCTTTCAAGTTTTTGCTTTAAACAAAACAGTTTTTTTTTAAGAAAAAACCTTGCTATTCCATTGATTAAAACTGTCATCCTTCTTTGTCCATCATATAATGTACTTTCCATAAATTAGCTGCTTCACTTCTTTTTATACCAATCAAATTACAGTGGTCCTTAGGCTTAAGTGGGTCACAGGACTTGGCTTCTTATAACCCTCAAAGCCCCTTAGCTTTTTATAAAAGCCATCAAGCATGCCGTTTGATCTGTACATTTTCTCTTTTTTTTTTTCTTGCTGTCTTCAATATTATGAACAAAATTTGGAATAATTTAGTAGGTTGTCTACATTTTATAAAAGCTGTTTTTGTAATGAGACTGTTACAAATGAGAGTAATGAATGCGATAAAGTTAAGGATTTGTTGAAATGGTATTACCTTATTCAAAAGTAGATAGAGTAAAAGTAAAAAGTCTATGAAGAGTGGTGGTTTGAATGGGGCAATCAACCTGGGATGAATGTCACCATTTCATCAGTGTTAGTATTAGACATTTCAAATGGCAAAATTATATCACCAATAATATTATTTAAAAAACGAAAAACAGCTCTACCAGGCTTGAAGTGACCCTGACCATCATAGCTATTCAGACAGAATGGGTGTGGTATCATTCCATGTGAATATCATGTTGATCGGAAGTCATACCAAAGAAATACTTAAAGTGCATCTTCTAATGTGACAGTGTAATCATAAGGACATCAGAGTTAAGCCAATTATTCTGGTTCACAGCAGTTTTAAATTGAAAGCTATTTTTGTGCAATGGCATCTAGATGAATGTGATTCTCAGAGGCAGGTAAATAGTGTCAGGCTCTAAAGATTTTGCAACCGTGATCCAAATGATGAGTTCCCACAGTGAGGCCATAACTCATGGGCACTCACCAGTCTTTCTAATACTGAGAAGTCATCATTAGCACCCTAATGGAAACTGAGGATCATGATAGAAACATACTCAGTGATGCGTTTGACAACTGTACAGAGTAACTTCCTTTAGAGGAAAAGATTAAAATTTGACAGAGTTTGAGCATTAATAAGGAAATAAATTAAGACTAGATCTAGATGCATGAGCACATTGAGGATTCAATTATTCAATCCAAGTGGACAGAAAGAAAATAAATAGATTGTTATATTTCTTTTTTGAAATAATAGGGTAAAATGTGATAAGCTGGTCTTGGGGGATGACTGAGTTGCTTTGAAAAATAATGGGAAAGAAAACCAAGCAGTTTTGCTCTGTTTTAAACCGTTTGGACCATAGCCACAAAATTCAGAGGAAGAGAAAACTATGTTAAGTAAAAATCAACCCTCAACTTTCACTATGTTTGGGCAAAACTCTGGGAACAGTGAGACAAATTCATGTCACATTAATGAAGAGAGTTACTGACTTACACTGTTCCCTTTCTATTCCTTTGTATGTCTTTCTGCCTCCTGGTCTCAACTTCTTTTTTTTTCTCTATTCTGTCAATAATAGAGATTTATGGGAAGGACTGCCAATCATAATGCAAAGTATATAGAATGGTGCAACACTTATGACTGTCTTTTTTTTTTTTTTTTTTTTTGAGATAGAGTCTTGCTTTGTCATCAGGCTGGAGTGTAGTGGCCTGATTTCGGCTCACTGCAACCTCTGCCTCCTGGGTTCAAGTGATTCTCCTGCCTCAGTCTCCCGAGTAGCTGGGACTACAGGCGCCCGCCACCACATCCAGCTAATTTGTTTTGTATTTTTAGTAGAGACGGGGTTTCACCGTGTTGGCCAGGATGGTGTCAATCTCTTGACCTCATGATCCGCCTTCCTCGGCCTCCCAACGTGCTTGGATTACAAGCATGAGCCACCATGCCTGGCCTGCAGTGAGGCCATAACTCATGGGCACTCTCTTTTTCTTTTCCTTTCTTTTTTTTTCTTTTTTCTTTTCTTTTCTTTTTTTTTTCTTTTTTCTTTTTTTGTTTTTTGTTTGTTTGTTTGTTTGTTTGGAGATGAAGTCTCGCTCTTGTCCCCTAGGCTGGAGTGCAATGGCATGATCTTGGCTCACTGCAACCTCCGCCTCCGGAGTTCAAGTGATTCTCCTGCCTCAGCCTCCTGAGCAGCTGGGATTACAGGCACCCGCCACCATGCTCAGCTAATTTTTGTATTTTTAGTAGAGACGGGGTTTCACCATATTGGCCAGGCTGGTCTCGAACTCCTGACCTCAGGTGATCTGCCCACCTTGGCTTCCCCTACTCTCTTTTTCTGCAAGCTCTTAATCCTTGTGCTTACTCATAAAATATGTGCCACCTTGATAGGGACATACCTGACCATCTGACTAAGGAGGGCAAAGTAGGAGGCCGGCAAACAAATTGCATGCCCCGATTCCTTTCACTGTCCATGGCACTTCAGCCTAGTGCTATACACCAACCACCAAACAACCAGTCATTTCTCTGTATTTCCTTTCTGGTGAGATGGCAAATCTGAGTCCGAAATACCATTGATTCTCCATTTCCTGAAGTCAAGGGTAGGACTGAGTCAATTATTTTGTTCAACTTTTTTGCATCCGGTGGATGTCCTAACCATTACTGTTTCTGTATGCATGTACTTCAGTATTTAAGAAAGAATAAAAAACAGGTTTTTTTTCTTTATTGTCATATCTGTAATTTGCTCCTTTCTCAGAGGAAGGTCATCCACAGAAAATTAACCATATGTTTGATTCTATAGAACTATCATTTTTGAGTCAAGTTGCCATTCCTTCTGAAGAGCTGTTAAATGCGGTGATTTTAATCTGCTTTGCCTCACAAGTGAAGAGGTCATTTGCTGTATTTTGTAGAGGTGCATCACTGGAGTGCCCTCAGCTACAGAAGTATTTCCCTTGTAACAAGAAGAGAAGAGCAAGGTTTACATCACCACTGTGCTTAAAAACTCTTATCTGTCAGGAAGCATGTGCTTTTCTGTGCAACCCTAGGAGTTCATTAAAAGTGTGAGGTTGCATCACTGATTAGATATGGCGGAGTGATTGGGCACAGTGCTGTGGGAGAAACCTTAATATAATTGGAATGAAATGAAAATCTCTGTTTTGTTCAGACCAAGGGAAAGTTTGATTAAAGAGATTTCCTCTTTTTCATTTGGGACACTGTTTTGTTGTGTCATGTGGCATTGAGTAAGTGATCTTTTACAGGTTTGAAACATAACTGCTTCATGTATGTTTTAAACCATTCCTTGCTGTTATTCTCATAACATATTAAAAATACAGTTCAGGAAAGATCCAAATATTTACAACAGTTTCTCTGGGGTTTGTTATTTCTGCTTGCACTTGTGAAAAGGAGTGCTGGCCCACATTCCTCTGCTAGGGAGTATGGTGCTGCAGTCAGCTTCACAGTCAGATGGCAGGTTTGGTAAGTTGGTTTGCTCACTCGGTCAGTTAATATGAGTATCCACTATAAACTAAGCCAATAAAAGGCAGACAACTGGAGGTGTTTTGACACGGCTTTCTTTCTTCCAACTTTGTAAGCTAGAAGCCAGGTCAATCTTCATGAGGATTTACTGAGTGTAGATACTGTGCTCTTGGAGCCTGTTGGGACTGGAAGTGGAGAGAGATGGGCAGTGATGCACATGCTATGGGAAAAGATTGGCCTGTTAGTGTGGGGAAGTCCTTTATGAAGCTGGTTTGTAGCTCTTAGGCAAAAGCAATCAGAACGTGTAGACAGTTGGCCAATTTCATCCTCTACCAGTTTTCATTGCATAAGATTTTGGCCCCAAATAATTGTCCGACTAACTAAGCCCATTTGGTGAGTCTGAATGGGATTCAAGGATTAATCCAGAGATGACATTTGGATTAAATCATCACTGTCTAATAGAAGCAGTTATAAATATGTAAATTAAGCGATCTGATTATAGTACACCTTGACTGCTTCTAGTTATTCTAGTAATTGTCTGTGCAGGGTTAGCGGAAGACATTTAAGCATTAGAAGCTGAAGTTTTTCAACCCCAAAGTAGCCAACAAATGGAATAGAAGTTAAGAACATAAGACCTTTAGTACTTACGGATTCAGCATTTGAAATCATATACACGTACTGCATGTAAGCCAAAGGCCCAGAGCTTGTAATAATTCATAATTTTGCCATGGCACAAACTGCATCATTCACACTGGGAGGTTTGTATGTGGAGTGATGTATTTTCAAAGAGGCATCAGGAAAGGTCGCAGCATTGGTGACCTCTCACTTTTCTGCACCTTCTCAGGGAAATGGATGAGGAGGGTGGCCATTAGAATATCCTCCCCACCTTCACCTAGGCTTCTTGTTGTTGTTGTTTCTAGTGACCACCACCTCCCCTATTGAGGTATGGTCCCATAGAGCTATCACTATTTAAGGATGTGCCTGTGAAAACATTTATCATCATCGCAGTGCTACAAGTCTCTTACGATTCTGTCAAAGATATGGGCTTGGATTAGCAGCTACATATCAGTTCTTATCTTACACTTGGAATGGGGGTGAGATTAGAGAAAGAATAGCAGTGTGTTTGGGATCTTGCTGGTGCTCAGTTGAGTTGAATTATAGAACATGCAAAGGGGAACAGTAGAGAGGTCATTCATTAGTATCTTCTCTCCAGCCTCTGTGTTCCTTACTCCCCAGAATGGACTCTTCAGAGCAAAAAGTGTATACATTTTTTCATCTCTGTATCTCCAATGCTTAGCACTGGAGCAAAGGGGACCCTCAGTTAAGGGCTTGTGAACTGAATGATTCCTGTTTTGCTATGGGTTTGCTAGCCCTGTTATTTCTCATTTGATGATATAGTTTTATTGAATAATGAGCGTTACTCGAAAACCTTTCCCTTGAATTCCCGTGTTCAATTTTGCTTTTGATTACAGAGTTCCTAAAGCAGAAGGCTACTAGAGGGAGAAGGTACTGAGTGAGGTCAAGGTGTAAGATGCCTGTGGACATGGATGTCACCCAGGGTGATAGTAAAAGATAAGGCATGAGAGAGGGAGAAAATATTAATTAAAATGATGGAGCAAGAGGAAGTGCTGGAGGACCAACTTGGAGACTGACAGGTGTGGACAATGAAAAGGGAATGGTAAAGCAGCATGGAGCAGCTTCCAGAGGAGGAAACAGGAAATTCTTATCTAGAAACAGCCCCAGGATGAGAGTGGGCAGCACGAAGAATATGATCATGTCTCACTTCATAGGGTTGCCGAGGAAGTGGTTTCTTTGGGGAAAATTTATTGTCATTTACATCAAGGTAGCAGAGACAATACTTAAGGAAGTTCTTGAGCTTATGAAAGAGTTCTGGGTCATCCTGGGAACAAAGGAGGAGAAGGGTTTGGAGGTATTTGGGAGGTGATGCACCAATGAAGGCTAAGGAAGTGCCGAAAGAAGAAAGAGCAATGGGAGAGGACAGTTGCCCCAAGAGTTGTTTCTACCTTGACTCATGATTAAGTCTAAGGAAATGAGATAGCTGGAAGAGGAGAGGAATATCGAGCAAGAGGTTCAAAACAGATTTGCTGAGATGGTGGGCCTTGTTCGCAGTCTTGCCTCAAGTGTAAGGTCCCCACGTTGATCAACAATCTCTAGTCTGTAGGTTCAGGATCTGGAGGTTTCAGCATGGAAGTTTCCTTTCTCAGCTGGTGAGAACGTGATTAACTCAAGCTTCCAGCGATTGTGGAACTTAGTTGGTTTTAAATATTGGTTTAAATATATTTTATAAATAATGAAAGTCATTTTAAATTACATTATAATAAATAAAATATAGGAGCATATATAAAGGAACATAACCAGCCAGGTACAAATCAGTGCATTCTCTTTTACTTCAATTATTTCAATCCATAAATAAAGATTAGCTTTCAATTGCACTTTAAATTCTCTTGCCAGAGATGCCTCTGGCAATGGTTCCAGCTGGCTGGCAACTTTGAATGCAGAGACAGTATCATATTGTCAAATTCATCTTTGAATCACCCCAGAGTCCAGCACAATACTCTGCACATGGAGTCTAGCATAATACTCCAAACACCATAAGTATATATTCTATTGAAAGTTAACTAAGACCCTTTAAGGAAAAGGAACAGATTTGTTTACCCAGTAAACCCCTTGTAAGTAGAGTATCTGTTGTATTTCAGACCTGTGCTAAGTGACAGGGATACCAAGATGGATGAGACTCATTCCCCACTTCAAAGCTCTCAGAACCAAGCAAGGCAGACAGACCTGTGAAGAAATCATCACCTACCCCGAGATCAATGAATGCTATGACAGAGCTTGCAGATGGCATGAAAGTGGCACTGAAGAGGGAGACTGAGTCCATGCAGAGTGTTTAGGGAGAAAGTGGGTCATACTGAGTTGGGTGTGAAGGAATAGATGGCTGGATATTTGCCAGGCAAGCAATGGTGTTCTAGAAAACTGGTGTATCTAGGTATGTGTTGAGCATCTCCCCTTTGCCAGGCACTGTTCTAAGCTTTGGGGATGTATTTGTGAACACAACAGATAAAAACCACTGCCTGCCTATTTGGAGCTTACATTTTAGCTATTGATAACCAATAGATTATTTTAATGGGACAGTGCATCCCTCTACCTCTCAAGCACTGTAAAGTTTTAAGTTTAAAACATTTGTATTTAAATAGAAATGCATGGTGGTTTCCTTGTGTGATCAGAATATATTCTGGTCTGGCTATAGCTACTTTTGCAGAGTCTCTCCTAACTCTTTGTTGTGTTTCTACCCTTGCTCAAAAAACAAACAAACCTTTTGCTGACTGCTGCCCATGACTACAGCTGCTCTCAGCAGTTCAGACCTCTGCACCTCATTTCAAGCTGTGTTTCCACATGCTGTAAGAACCCACGATGGTGTAGCCGGCTCTGGATCACCCTACTTCTCTCCATACAGTTGTTTTTGACTCTTCCGCTGTTCCTCCTCCTTCACATAAGTCATGGTAAGGATTGCTTCAAGTGCCTCTTAGGTTGTCTGAAGAAAACCCTTCCCCAAATTGTTTATTTTCAGTAGATCTTATAAGCTGTGAAATTGTTTTTTGAAACTAGAGGCTTCCAATAAAGGTGTCACAAAGTGAAATGCAAGAATGACAAAGTGAATGGCGAAATGATTGTGTAGGAAGATATATTGAGGTCATAGGAGAGGAACAGATGCACATGGCAAAGTCAGGGAGGTTTGAGTCTGGGTGAGAAGAGGGTGAAATGTTTATAGAGGATAGGCAATAAAAAAGACCTTTCCAAGAAGTCCTTGAACTTGCCTTATTCATGAACTAAGATGGCTTGTCAATGTGGTTCTCTATCTAATAGTTATAAAAAAAATTCTTTAACACAGTTTTGGCTTCCTAAATTTTGAGATTTTCTTTCTAAATGTACTTCCAAACTAAGCACACATACAAATAAGTGTGCTTTTCTTTTCTTTTCTTTTCTTTGCTTTGCTTTGCTTTTCTTTTTTACCCTGTTCATGACACAGCTATGGAATTGGTCTGTGGATTAAAAATTTTCTGCAGCACATTTTCATCCTGAAGATTTTCATCGTGAAGACTAGCAGGGAAGTGTGCTTGTGTTGGCATGCGTGAAATGCCTGTGCAAAAATAAACAATTGCTTTAATAGTGTGACCTTTTATCTCTACTCTCTCTGAACCAAACCTGGCTTTTGTATACCTTTGCATCAGTGTATATGGGATATTTACTAGAGCCAAATTTGATTGAGATGTATGTCAGCCAGCAAAATGAAAGTGGTTAAGGTAGAAATGCTTGGTAATTGCTGAATTTTCCCAACTTCCTTAAGTTTTTTCTATTTACCAGCTTTAGGTGATGATTTGGAGTTACAAATGAAGCCCTGGTACCACATAAATGTCCATTTTGACAGACCTGGATTCTAAATATTTGAGAAGATAGTATAGTTTAAATAGATTAAATGAAAGAAGGATGTTTATAATACCTTTGATCATACATTTTATGATTTAGCATGATCTGAAGCAGGCCTTGTGGAAATTGCTGTTTTTCAGTATCTTCACCCTTTCAATAATAAACAACATTATCTTTGTGTATCGAAGCACTGGTCTTAAGCAGTTTTAATATATTTAATGATATAGGAAAACTAGGGGAAAATTAGCTATAACTGGATGTGGGAAAGAATCCAATTATAAATAGAAATTATGATTATAAACATGTTTATATCAGTCTTGTATTTGAAAACGTTGTTTTCTACTCTTTTCAGCACTTTTGGAATGTGTTATTTGAATATGAGAAAGAAACAGTGAACAGTAAAGGAAGGGTTGCAGAATTACCTTGTTGAACTTCTGAACTTCTACAGCTCTGAAGATTTTAAAGCAGCCTTTACTTGAACATATTTTTGTAGGGAGAAGTGCACCCACTGGTGTTAGCCTTATGTCGAAAGATTAGCAGAGCAGATGAAATGTTGATCTTGACATTAATAGTTATTTTCATTTTTGATACCTCAATGAGATGGATGAATGTGTTTGGTCCACTCAAATCTCACAAACGAAACAGAATTCCCTGTCTACCCACCATCACCTCTGCCTGTTTTAAAAGCTCACAGCCGTCTTTTGACACCTGGTATCAGGTTAAGTCAACTTTTACACATTTCTACCAAAAATAAGCAATAAAACCAAACACAAACAAAAAGAGAAACTCCATCAGGTAAAGGGTATAATTTTTAAGAATTTTATTATAACAATTTCACTGGTCTTTTAAAATCTAAATCAGAATACTGAGAAATCTTAACAATGAACTCTAACTGTGCCGATTATTAGCACTGAGAAGAAAAGAAAATATCCAAGAAAAGATCGTAGGAAAATAAAAAAGAAATAGGGGTATAGATGGAAGGTTTTGGTTTTATTTCAGGTATACTTCATGCCATAGATTTATTCCTCAAAAGTTGTATAGAAATTAGTATGTTAAGGAAGTATAAAAGCGTTATCTATTCTGAGAGTGCTTCTCAAGGGAAGCTTGCCAAGAAAACATTTGGTCAAATGAATACCTCTTAACTGATCTGTTGGGGAATTTTTATATGTATGTCTATTCAGTCGGAGTTTGCCTGCCTTAGTATTTGGTGCATTATGACATTTTATGCTTGGAATGGACCTTAAAAATCTTCTTATCCCCAATATAAAGAAAATAGAAGTGAGGGCCAGGAGGTGATGTGTCTGGTCACCAGGCAAAGCAATGATAGAACTTATATTAAAATCTGTGTCTCTTTTGGGTTAGACCAGAATTCAGTTACTGTATCTTGATCTTCACTCACTTTAAACTTATTTTTATTAAACCTATGAAAACCATTCAGCATCTCTTGCAGACACACCAGATGAAGAGAAGGTGTGGCCAACCCTGATTATATTGATTATCAATGGGATTTAGCCTCTGTAGCACATAATCCACAGCTGCATAATCTCTGTGAAAACAGTCCATTGAAAGTTGTAGACTTTTAGTGCATTTTACAAAGTTCAGAACTGTTTACACTGAGTCCAGTTTTATCCCATATGCATTCAGGTAATTTATCCACATGGTTTAATGTGTTTGTGAATGTGCATGAGCACCCTGTGTGCATGCTCTCCATAAGGCGAGGATTTGAGCCAGTCATTTAATGTTAATGATTTTACCTGCTCCCAGGATTAGCAAGGGACTAGTTAGTAGAATATTTATGATCTAATTGTGTTCCAAAAAAGGTTTTTTTTTTTTATTTTAAAGATGCAATTATTAGAGCATAATCTCTAGAATAATGAAAAACTTGGTAGTCTTTCATATAAATAATTTCTCTGGATGTTTCATAATATGGTATCTTTTCCTTACCCTGTTTGCCTGAAATCAACAACTAAGGGACATTACAAGGTAAATACAGTTAATGTGCTTGCTTTCAAAACTAAGTCTTAGGAAACGGGGGTCCCAAGAAATTTTGGTTCTTTCTTTGACCTTCAGTTTCTTCTTCGACAAGATATTCATCTTTTTGTCTTGCATATGTTCAGGTATGAAATTGGAATAGGAATGCCAAGAAATCCACTAGATTGTTGTGGATATACATCTAGTTATATGTGAAATAGTTTGAGATCTTTGAAAAGTAAAGTATATATAAGACATTATTATAGGTTTTTGTTGCTGTCATTAAAAAAGAATCCATAACATAAGTAATAAGGTCAGCATTCCTTAAGTCAGCAAGTATTTATTGTGGTGCACAGAAAGAATACTGAACTGAGTATCGAGAATCCTAGATTCTGGCTTTGTCACTAACACAACGTGTAAAAGGAGACCAGTCATTTCAGCTTTCTGCGTCTGAGTTTCCTTAGCTATAAAATGGGTGAACTGGCTTCGCTCATCATCAACACCATCCTTCCCGACTTAGTTAATATTTTTTAGGGTTTTTCCTGAGTCTCAGATCTGTACTAGTTAGTTTAAGGCAGTGGTTTTTGAAGTGTGGCTCCTGGACTAGCAGCATCAGAAACTTGTAGATGCTCTGGACTCACCCTAGACCTACTGTAGCAGAACTTCAAGCATTGAGTGCAGGGCCCAGCAATCTAGGTTTTCACAAGACTCCAGGTAATTCTTCTGATCCATGTTAAAGTTTGAGAACCACTGTTAGACATAGAAATGAATAAAACACAGTTCTTCTTAAGCAGCTTTTGATTTAGCACTTTTATATCTCTAATTGTCTTGCCAATTTCTAGCTATGTAGGTATAAAATCTAGTGGGGTGTGTGTGGGGGTGTGTGTGTGTGTGTGTGTGTGTGTGTGTGTGTGTGTGTAGTAAATTATAGGCATATTAATTGCTAAGACTGAAACATTTAGGGATGGTATTTTTGAAGTCAACTGAGAGATTTCCAATGGCAAGACATTTCCAAAGGCATAGAAAATATATATGAAGTTTGAAAATAACAGTGTTTAACAATCAAATTGCATGTTAATTTCATGTGTGCTTATCAAATGCAGTTTGTTTTACTTTAGCACAGATATTTTTGTTCTGAAAAGTAAAAACAAATATTCTGGAATTATGCCCAGAATTTTAATTTTAAAATTTACATTATGATTATGTATGAGCACCAGGCACATAACCTGATGTTCAGATCCTCTCTGTATAATGTTTCTATTACTCTCATTCTAACATTCATGTGCAATTTCAAAAGAAACTTGTAGTTGACTTTTCAGAATGCAAATCTTGTTTTTAAATGCACCTGAGTTTTTAAAACATAATTCAGTTGCAGTTAAATTTTATGGGCAAGTGGTTTCCTATGTAGCTAAAATTCATTGAGGGGGAAAAATCATGGCCATATATGATCACCTGTAAGTCAGAGGGAGATACCTATTGATAGACAGTACCACTATTTCAGTTCTCATCTGAGAGATGAAAAACTGAGCAATAAAACTACTTTTAATTTCGTTTTGTAGCTACAGTAGACCAGGGAAATTCAATGAGAACTTGGGGATGCGATGAGCATTTTCTTCCAAAAAAGGTATCAAGAGTGTTAAGTTTCTTTGGACATGTATAACCTAGTGATGCTTCATGATGAATACACATTCTTGTATGAAATCACTGACTGGTACTAACTGTGAAATATGAAATGATAGCCTGGTGCTGATACTGTGATCACCCCTGGAGAGACTATTGCCCCTCTTGGTGCCTGGCCCCTTTCATCCAGTCTGTGAGCACTTGCAGTTGTTAGCACTAGTGCTAACCAAATGTAAACACCTTTACTTTCCAGCTGTTGCTAATTGGTTTGGGAATAATTATGGAAGTGTTGATTTTAAAGCTAAAAATAGTGCGGTGATGTTTAAATCCAACTCATTTTGGCTGTCAGAAATGCTCCCGTGATCCTGAAAATGTTGCTAAAAACGTTCGCTTAAAAAAGAATTGTAGTAATTAAACTTGTCTGTTGTGAGAGCCACATATGATCTGCCTGTTCCCTGCTCTGATGAAAGTGGTAAAGGGCAAACTTCTTAAAGGTGTCTGACCGGTTGGCAGGACACAATCTTCTGCTGAACTTTATTTTAGACAGCAAAGCCTTGTCATTTGAGCAAAAGAGGAGATAAAATTTTGAAATAGCTCTATACCTTGTATTTCATACAGCTGATTATATCCTTCTATGTTAACATTAAAAATAGAAATTGTAGGCCGGGCGCGGTGGCTCACGCTTGTAATCCCAGCACTTTGGGAGGCCGAGGCGGGCGGATCACGAGGTCAGGAGATCGAGACCACGATGAAACCCCGTCTCTACTAAAAATACAAAAAATTAGCCGGGCGTGGTGGCGGGCGCCTGTAGTCCCAGCTACTTGGAGAGGCTGAGGCAGGAGAATGGCGTGAACCCGGGAGGCGGAGCTTGCAGTGAGCCGAGATTGCGCCACTGCACTCCAGCCTGGGTGACAGAGCGAGACTCTGTCTCAAAAAAAAAAAAAAAAAAAAAAATAGAAATTGTAAGGATTATATTAATAAAATTAATTATAGAGCGTCCAAAACCATTATGTTTTCTAGAGGCAAGTTTGAGGATCTGAAATCACATAATTAATATTGCTAAAACCTAAAGCTGAAGAAATATGGTAGCTGTTTGGCATCAATTGTTTATACCTCTGATTCTTCATAATCAGGGTTATTTTTGTACCTTTCCTTCCAAATTTCAAAGTCATCTTACAGATTTTTCTCAAAGTCATTTAAATAAGCAATGAGGAAAGATATATTTTCATTTTTAGACATGTGCAATTTCATGACTCTTCATTTTACCATGTAATTTAGTGAAGGAAAACCTTAAGTATTCTTAACTTATCGTTTGTCAATTATTTTGTAATTTTTGGAAAAAATGATTTTACGTACCCTGTTAAGAGGTAAACTGCCTTGTCGATAAGTATCAAAGCACTGCACAGCTACAGTGTTGCTGAAGTCAATTTGAAATTGGCTTTATGTCTTTATAGGATGCCCTAAGCATCTGTCTGCCTGCCGCATCTTCAGAGAATACCAAATAATTTTGTTAGTGCAATATATGGAAATTCTTGGCAAGTGACAAACACTGCTCATTAGTTGAGATGATAAACTATAGTTACTACCCCTTTTTGGTAGCTTCAGCAAGGGAAAGTGTTTTTGATGTTATCTTAATAATAATAGGAGATATAAGTCTGTGAATGTGTATTCTTTTAAAAGTCTGTAGTTATTGACATGATTTCAGCAAATGTGTAGTCAGTTCAGAATTACCCTTGAACAGATCATGACATTGTAATTGGCCCAATATTACTTTCAAATTGTAATTGATATTTCCTTATACTCAGAGAATTAAGTATCTTGTTGATATGAATAGAATCTTTACTTGCTATCTAACTGGAACTAGATGAAAAATTCATTTTTTACTCTTGCGTAATGTTGATTTGAGCCAGAAAGTATGTTGTTTTTCTACCTTGTTAGGGATCAACAAGAAAGTTCCATTTAGAGTATGGTGCAGAGGCAACAATAATGATATAAAACTTTATAGCAAATATCAGTTTTTTTCTTTGACACCCTGAGGATACATCCCATACAGAATTATAAAACTAAAAAGAATATTTATTTTAATTAACTGTCACTGTTAACTGTTCATGGATTGAGAGACTTTATGACGCTTAGATGGTGATACTCTCCAAATTGATCTATATATTCAGTGCAATCCCTAGCAAAAACCCAACTGTATTTTTTTGCAGATATTAACAAATTGATTCCAAAATTAATATGGAAATGCAAGAGACCCAGCATAGCCAAAGCAATCTTGAAAAGTAAGAATGGATTTGGAAGAATCACGCATCCTGATTTCAAAATTTAGTACACAGCTACAATAATTGACTGTGTCATACTGACATAAGAATAGACAAGTATAGATCAATGAATAAAATACAATCGAGGATCCAGAAATATACCCTTAGATTTTTGGTAAATTCATTTTCTATAAGGGTGTTGAGACAATTCAATGAATAAAAAAACAGTCTTTTCAATGAATGATACTAGCACAACTAGATATCCACATGCAAAGAATGAATTTGAACTCCTTCCTCAAACAATGTGCAGAAATGAACTCAAAATGATAATAGGGCTAAATGTAAGAGCTAACACTGTATAAGATTCTTAGAATAAAGCAAAGGTGTACACCTTTGTGACCTTATATTAGGCAATGTTTCTTAGATACAAAACCAAAAACACAAGCTACAAAAGAAAAAACAAATAAATTGGACTTTGTTAACATAAAAAACTTTTGTGCTTTAAAGGACACATGAAGAAAGTGAAGACGACCCAAAAAACAGAAAAACATATTTGTAAATCGTATATTGGATAAGAAATTTGTATATGGAATATTTAAAGAACCCTTTACAGGTCAATAATAAAAAGACAAATAGACATTTCTCCAAAGAAGATACACAAATGGCCAATAATCACAGGGAAAGAAGCTCAACATCATTAGTCATTACAGAAATGTAAACCAAAACTACAATGACATATCACTTTATACCCATTAGGATGAATAAAATTAAATTAAAAATGAGAATAAGTTGTGGCAAGTCTATGGAGATATTAAAACCCTCATGTATTGCTGGTAAGAATGGCAAATTATTCAGACATGTGGGAAATAGTGCAGCAGTTCCTCAAAATGTTAAACCTAGAGTTACCATATGACCAACAATTCCACTCCACAGCATACGCCTCAGACAACTGAAAGCATATGTTCACACAAGAACTTGTACCCAAATGTTCATAGCAACATTATTCATAATAGGCAAGAGTGGAAACAACCCAAATGCTCACCGGCTGATGAATGGATAAACTAAATGTGGTATATCCATAAAGTGGAATATTGTTGGGCCATAAAATGGAGTAAAATACTGATATATGCTACAACGTGGATGAGCTTTTGAAAACATTATTCTAGGTGAAAGAAGCCACATGTCTTATGATTCTGTTTATATGAAATGTCTAAAATAGGCAACTCCTTTGAGACAGAAATTAGATTAATGATTGACAGGGCCTGTTGGGGAAGGGGAGGATAAGGAATGACTGCTAATGGGTTTGGGGTTTTTGGGGGGTGATAAAAATGTTCTGACGTTAGATGGTGATGGTTACAAAACTCTGAATATACTGAAAACCACTTAATTGTACTCTTTAAAATGGTGACTCTTATGTAAATTACATATCAATAAAGCTGTTGTAAGAAATAAAAATGATCTTAAGGCAATCCTTTAGATGATTGTAGCTGCAGCCCCACAGACATGGGGCTGCAAACTTACAAGAGATCCAACCCTAGAACCACCCAGCTAAGCTACTTCTAAATCTCTGGCTCACAGAAACTATGAGAGATAATAAATGTTTATTTTTTTAATATATTAAATTGTGGGATAATTTATTATACAACATTAGAAAATTAATACAATGAATTCTTGGTGTTATGTGCTTGATATATAGAGAAGCAGACACATTCATTCCTGTGTAAGAGAAACAGATAAGAAAGTTAATGATTTTGGCAAAAATGAGGTCATCAAATATCCTGACATGCACGATAATCACAGGTTCCAATATTATTTTAAATTATCTACCTAAGTATTTTTGTAACCCACCCAACCCTGTCTCCATTTATCTGTAAGCATATATCAAGCCCTTCATAACAATATGAATGTTTGAGAGCTTTCAAAAACATTCGTCTTTTAAAATTTGGTACCTTAAGCCACGACGTGTTCTTTAGCCTTATGGAAATTCTTTCTTATCTATGTGAAAAGGAGAAAATTAACTTTTTAGAAGTCTAGCATAGACCAAGTCTTTCTTTTTTTTTTTATTATTATTATACTTTAGGTTTTAGGGTACATGTGCACAATGTGCAGGTTTGTTACATATGTATCCATGTGCCGTGTTGGTTTGCTGCACCCATTAACTCGTCATTTAGCATTAGGTATATCTCCTAATGCTGTCCCTCCCCCCTCCCCCCAACCCACAACAGTCCCCGGAGTGTGATGTTCCCCTTCCTGTGTCCGTGAGTTCTCATTGTTCAATTCCCACCTATGAGTGAGAACATGTAGTGTTTGGTTTTTTGTCTTTGTGATAGTTTACTGAGAATGATGGTTTCCAGTTTCATCCATGTCCCTACAAAGGACATGAACTCATCATTTTTTATGGCTGCATAGTATTCCATGGTGTATGTGTGCCACATTTTCTTAATCCAGTCTATCGTTGTTGGACATTTGGGTTGGTTCCAAGTCTTTGCTATTGTGAATAGTGCCGCAAAAAACATACGTGTGCATGTGTCTTTATAGCAGCATGATTTATAGTCCTTTGGGTATATACCCAGTAATGGGATGGCTGGGTCAAATGGTATTTCTAGTTCTAGATCCCTGAGAAATCGCCACACTGACTTCCACAATGGTTGAACTAGTTTACAGTCCCACCAACAGTGTAAAAGTGTTCCTATTTCTCCACATCCTCTCCAGCACCTGTTGTTTCCTG
>NW_026652276.1:36876577-37011304 GCF_009828535.3 Hylobates moloch | reverse complement strand
CAGTATGATATTGGCTGTGGGTTTGTCATAGATAGCTCTTATTATTTCGAGATATGTCCCATCAATACTTAATTTATTGAGAGTTTTTAGCATGAAGCATTGTTGAATTTTGTCAAAGGCCTTTTCTGCGTCTATTGAGCTAATCATGTGTTTTTTGTCTTTGGTTCTGTTTATATACTGGATTACATTTATTGATTTACGTATGTTGAACCAGCCTTGCATCCCAGGGATGAAACCCACTTGATCATGGTGGATAAACTTTTTGATGTGCTGCTGGATCCGATTTGCCAGTATTTTATTGAGGATTTTTGCATCAATGTTCATCAAGGATATCGGTCTGAAATTCTCTTTTTTGGTTATGTTTCTGCCAGGCTTTGGTATTAGGACGATGCTGGCCTCATCAAATGTGTTAGGGAGGATTCCCTCTTTTTCTATCGATTGGAATAGTTTCAGAAGGAATGGTACCAGTTCCTCCTTGTATCTCTGGTAGAATTTGGCTGTGAATCCCTCAGGTCCTGGACTCTTTTTGGTTGGTAAGCTATTGATTATTGCCACAGTTTCAGAGCCTGTTATTGGTCTATTCAGAGATTCAACTTCTTCCTGGTTTAGTCTTGGGAGGGTGTATTTGTCAAGGAATTTATCCATTTCTTCTAGATTTTCTAGTTTATTTGCATAGAGATGTTTGTAGTATTCTCTGATGGTAGATTGTATTTCTGTGGGATCGGTGGTGATATCACCTTTTTCATTTTTTATTGCTTCTATTTGATTCTTCTCTCTTTTATTCTTTATTAGTCTTGCTAGCGGCATAGACCAAGTCTTTCACAAAGCTACCAACCCCTGCATGAAATGTTGCTACTCAATCTAAAAGTGAGAGACATTTTTTTTTACTCAATTCACTACAGCGAAGTGCTTCTGTTGCAGTTATGTCTTACTTTCTTTAAAATAATAACCTGGCTGGGCGCGGTGGCTCATGCCTGTAATCCCAGCACTTGGGAGGCCAAGACGACCAGATCACGAGGTCAGGAGATCGAGACCATCCTGGTTAACACAGTGAAGCCCCGTCTCTACTAAAAATACAAAAGCAAAATTAGCTGGGTATGGTGGCAGGCACCTGTAGTCCCAGCCACTCGGGAGGCTGAGCCAGGAGAATGGCGTGAACTGGGGAGGCGGAGGTTGCAGTGAGCCAAGATCGCGCCACTGCACTCCAGGCTGGGCAACAGAGCAAGACTCTGTCTCAAAAAAATAAATAAATAAATAAATAAATAAATAAATAAATAAATAAGTAAAATAAAAAATTTAAAAAAAGATAACCTAATTTACTTATGTCCAGCCTCTTAAGCTCGTATGTTGTCTTTCTTACTCTGTTGAAATAATGCATTCAGATGCATAAATGCTGTTTATAAGTGTGGGTTTTTGATAATGGGTCTTTCTATATCTGGTTTGTTGCTTTGATTAAACCAGAGTCCACGTCTAACAGTAGTTTACTGTGACTCCACTTAGGAAGAGAAGGGTATCCACAGGATTCCCTGTTAGAGAACAACTCTGAGGCCTAATGTACTCCGTAAGGAAGCAGCAGCATCAGGCGTGCTTTCTAGAATCCATCCTCTTCTCTGCTTCTCTGGGTAACATCCAATACAACTTTGCCACTGTCCTGGAGTACATGGCCTCTCTGACCCTCTAACCTTTCTGTAGTGGGAGCCTGTTTACAATTTTAGAAATTAAATGGGCAATTTGAATCTCTCTCTGAAGATTATCCTGAGAATCAAATTTCATGACAAAGTAAGAATTCTGGATTTCTTCTTCCTGCAGTGTTTCTGCCTGACTTTGACAGAGGTGACTTTGCCAGGCAATGTTTTTTTCATGGATTTTGCTTTTCTTTATGTTTTAATGTTGTGAAGGGCAAGCAAGTGTGTACCTTGAGACTAATGTATCACCATCTGTCACCAGAGCTTCCCCTTTGGTATTCTTTTCCTTCCTGGTTTAAAACTCTGAATCCCAAAAGCCTATGGCTGAGTAGCAAGAAGCTAAATGAAGTATTCCAAAGCTCTTAACATATTGTGTTGTGTAGATGACCCATTTGAGCATTTCAGAAACCAAATAGGAGAGAAAAGAACATTGAAAGCACCGAAAAGATTAACACCTGCTTCCAGTTGTCAAAGAAATTAGAGCATACTGTGTATATCCAGCATAAAGCAGTTTACTCTCCCATATTGAGATATTTTATTCAAATTTTCAATTCAGTATGCACAGCGTCACATGCTTATGACTTTGTTTCACTATAGGATTCCACGCAGAACTTGGAAGACAGAGAAGTTATGAATGGTGTACAGACAGAACTACTAACATCGCCAAAAACTAAGGACACATTGAGGTATTCCCTTTATGCAAATAAGAATGTCTGATTTATTTCAATTTGATGTGTTTTTTAATAGTTTATAATTGTTCTTACTTTACAAGAAAGATCAGGATAAGTAGAATCATGGAGTGAAACATGTCCCAAGTCTAACAGTTACTTAATTCTTCTTTTCTAGTGTTTTCTTCGTATGAGAACTTACTGACAAACATATACATAAATGATCCTTAATCCATCCAATACTCTTCTGTACCCAGGATTTCTGAATTACTTTTTTCTCTCCTCAAACAGCAATTTCAAATGAACATTTCAGAGGTCGTTGTGGTGATTTTACTTTGACTTTAGCTTTTTGAAAGCACCAAATCCTAGCCACTAGACCACCAGGGAACCCTAAATTTAGCTCTTTGAGTACTACTTTGTATTGTGCTTTAACACCCTTGCAATAGTTTACTTGATGAAATAAAATGAGCCCTGTCTATCAACCAGGGTTTTTCATGTTCTTAATGAAGGCAACTCATTTGCCGTCAGTGGCTGCCATGTTTCCCAGTACTTTCTTTGCTTTGTATTGATTCCCAGTTCAGCTCTAGGTAGTGCCTGGGTTCATCTCACAGCTATGCCTCTTTACTAGTCCTGTTAGCTTAGAGAAGTTACTCATTTCTCTTTCCCTTAGTTTCTGGTCTGTAGAATGGAAATAGTATTAAAACCTTATTCAGAGGGTTAGTATGGGTATTAATTGAGTTAATACACGTAGACCATTTTGCAAAGTGTTGTGGTTAGGATAAATCCTGTGAGTCTTTGCTGCTGTTTCTACTATTATCATTAATATCACATCATCTCTAGTATTATTCTAATCATCATTTTGTTTAATGCACTTTGAATTTGGCATAAGGAAAATAATTTCATATTTAATAGATGGTTACTTCAGCATTAGGTAAAGCTACTGAAGTTTATAATTATTCATGCAGTCAACATATTCCTTTCATTTAGTCCAAACAATTAGCATGAAATTAGCTTTCTAAAAACATAGGTCATCATCCTTTGTCGTGTGCTTTACTGTATGGATTCTCCTCAAACTTATTTATAGCCACGTGAGCATAGTTACTCTTTATTTAGATTGTTTCTTTGATTGATGAGCTGTACAGTATTACAAATTTGATAGAAACTAGTCTAGGTGGTGCCTGCCTATCATCGCGGCTACTTGAGAGGCTGATACAGAGGATCACTTGAGTACAGAAGTTTGAGTCCATCTTGCAACATAGGGAGACCCTCTCTCTGTCTTAAAAAAAAAAAAAAAAAAAAACGGGGGGATATGGGGTGGGGAGTAATAGAAAATCTTCAAAGCGCTATCTTTTCAGAAACTTAATAAGATTATCTAATTATGTTTACCTCCAGAAACTAGTAAGATTGTTTCTGGAGGTAGACATAATGATTATAATTCTCTTATTCTATTTGGCTTTAATTTCACTTATTTCAGTGTTAGCTTTTTGAAAAGTTTGTTAATATCTTGTCCAAACGCTATGTGAATACCATCATAGAGTCAACAATAGTTTGGTTTATGGCTGTATGAACAAATTAGCCAAGCTTTCTTCAGCTACAGGGAATTGAGAGAAATGGCATATAGGAACTTAAAAATATATATATTCTTTTATTTATTTATTTTTTCATTTATTTTATTTTTATTTTGATACGGAGTTTTGCTCTTGCTGCCCAGGCTGGAATGCAATGGTGCGATCTCGGCTCACCGCAACCTCCGCCTCCCAGGATCAAGCAATTCTCCTGCCTCAGCCTCCCAAGTAGCTGGGATTACAGGCATGTGCCACCCCAGGCCCAGCTAATTTTGTATTTTTAGCAGAGACAGGGTTTCTCCATGTTGGTCAGGCTGGTCTCGAACTCCTGACCTCAGGTGATCCACCTGCCTCGGCCTCCCAAAGTGCTGGGATTACAGACATGAGCTACCACACCCGGCCAAAAATATATATATTCTTTAGTTACAAAATGTATATGTGTGTGTATATATATATATATATATATTTGATTATCAGAATGGGCTTTTCACATGAGTTTTCTTATCACCTTTAATAGGTTAAAGAACTGCAATTCAGAGCAATTAAGTGACAGCTACAGACTTAATTGACACCCACCATTCTTGTCTACAAAACCACTATTTCAAATATTCCTGTTGCGTGTACATTCCCTGATGCCTTGGTGTTTTATTTCATGCTAACTGACCAAGGCTAGGAAAATTCTCATATAAAAGTGCAGCTAAAATCAGTTTTATATCAAATTCAAAAAGTAGAGTGAGTGCAATTCCCAGTACTTTAAGACCTTAGAGTGGGAAAAGGATGGTAACAATCTTAATGCCATTGAATGCATGGAGGAAAGCTTGGAGGTTACACTTCTAAGAGAGGAGATTGATTCTAGCCAGTATGAGATGAAAAACAGTTGAAGTGAAATTAGGAAGCCAGTTCTGGCTGAATTACATGGTCTATATGCTCCTGGGGCAGGGAGAATCTCATATCCCACAGGGCTTGGCCCACGCATAGGACTTTGGGCACACATCCACATAGAAGCTAAGTAAATTATTTGTAATCTATCTCAAAATGTCTTGAAACCGTTTAATTTCTATAATCATTGCTCAAGCCTTTGTAATCCCTCAGCTACACCATTATAATAACCTACTAACTTCTCTGTCAAATAAAAGTTTCTCCTTATTTTAATTTATCCCACATATTACTGTTGGATAAAATTTTTTAAACCACAGAATTTATCCAACCATTCCTTAGTTCCAAACCTTTTGGATTTAGATAAGTCTTGGGTTTGAGTACTGGCTCTGCTACTTACTACCTGTGCAATCTTGGACTAATTACATTACTTCTTTAATATGTATCTTCATAGGAAAATTGGTATCATGGTCACATAGATTACTGTGAAGATTAAATGAGATATAGTACAGACAACTGACTTAGCACAATGCTAAATGAAAGGCTGGAGAAACATTAGTTGCTATTGCCATTATCATTGTCATTTTTACACAGATTGTAGTTTATTGTAACTGTTTCTCATTCACCCAAGCAAGACTGTGAATCCTCCAAAGGATTTCTGACACCTAATACAGGTCTTGGAATATAATAGGGACATAATTGCTGAGTGAATGACTGAATGGATAAAACACATTGCTCCATAAATCATAAGCAAACCTGTTAACTGCTCACTCATTATAAACACAAACATTTTTATTTAAAGAAAAATAACATTTAAAAGACATTCTCCAAATAGTTTTACAATACGCGTCTCTTATGAAGCACCACTCAACTTATTTTGATCTTAAAAAGACAATGAAGCAAGAGGTTTGGTGGTTTTTTAAGAAAATTACACGTTGAATGTCTCTTTAAATAGCAAGCAATATGTGCAAAAGACCTTCACCTCATCCCTAATTCCTATCTCACTTCTGACTCTGCCTTATCTCTCCACTCCTCTTCCCCGAATAAGCCTTCTTCCAGACTTGCCTTTTGTTTCATTCTTAAAACTGCCAGCGCATTTTAGCCTCTCCTCTCCTGTGTCCAGGATATCTACTCATTGGTCAAACTGTTTGCAGAGGCCACCTCAAAATATGTGGGACATTTCCTCATGTTTTGATGCTTTATTCCTGTAATCATCACTCAAGCCTCTATTACTCTGTTAGTTGCAGCTAGATTATTGCAAGAATTTAGTAATTCCTGCCTCAAGTACCAATCTCTCCCTTGTGGTTCCCTTTTCCAGTTGGTCTCACATATCACTGCGTAAATATTTCTAAACCATAGCATTTATCACACTTTTCCCTAATTCTAGAACCTGTAGTGACTTCATTTTCTGCAAATTAAGTCTAAATTTGCTAGCCAGAAATTTAACACACCACTCTGAGCTTTGATCTCAAGCTAATGGTTTAATCTGTCTCCTATACACAGCACCTTTCTTTGTTTCCCTTTTCTCCCTTCTTCTTCCTCCTCCTTATTCTCTCTCTCTCCCAACTTCCTCCCTCCCTCCCTCTCTCTAATATTACAACCAATTGTTATGCTCACAAACTATCCTCATTCAATATCTCCACACAGTTGACTTTCTCTCCTGTGCATGCCCACTCCGTCCCCTCACCTATCTTTTCTGATGGAAGACCCATTTGTCCTTCTTCAGGAATAGATTCCTAATCCCAGCTTCCCTTCCTAATCCTGTACCCTCCTCCTCTGAAACACATCACAAGGTGCCTCAACTTTGAAACTGCACCTTGGTTAAGCAATTAAGAACTCTGCTCTGGGGTGCACTAAATCCCTATTTGAGTCTTGACTCTATAGAAATGGTACGATGTTGGACAAATTATTAAACTCTCTAAGCATAAGTTTACATCTAAAATGGATATAACATAAATGTTTACTTTATAGATTTAATATCAGTACATGATATAATGCCCAGAAGAAGGTTAGTACACTGCCTCCCAAGTAATAGCTTGCATTCACTGAGAATCTACTACTGTGACCCATTGCTTTCTATTCTTTTTTATTACCTGTCACAACCCTCCCCTTAGATTATAAACTCCTCAAGCACTGGTCTTTGTTTTTTCCTTGTGGAACTTCCCCAGTGAAACAACTCAATTAATATTTGTTGAATTCAAGTGAAGTAAGTGGATCTCATCACCAACAACAAAGTCTTTGATAGATTTTTACTCAGTACATTTGCATCCTCAAGACATTTCACCATCAAGTAGAGTTCAAGGTTATCTGCAGATTCTTCCTGGAGGTTTCCCTCTGTAGTCCACCTCTCATACCATTGCATGCCACAGATCTGTGAATCCACCCTTCCAGAAAATCAGCTAACACTCACCCATGTGCTGCAGCCCTTTGTCTTCTCTCTGCATGTCAGCAGTCTGATTGCAAATAAAATGTGTTCAATCCTACAGTATTTAAGGCTTTTTAAAGAAAGTCTTACTGAGGAAATCAATAGAAAAAAAAATGGATTATTCTCTTTTAGCCTATAAGCTTGTTTCCTGAGAAAGTTCTAACAATCATATTAATAGGTAGTTATTGAACGCTTTGTAAATACCGGATGTGGTATGTGTAACATATATGTGTTATGATCTTTATTTTTCTTATTAAAGCCAACAACTCTAATAGGGAAATACCTAATCTTTTTTTTTTGACATGAAGTTTTGGTCTTTCACCCAGGCTGGAGTGAAGTGGTGTGATCTCAGCTCACTGCAACCTCTGCCTCCTGGGTTCAAGTGATTCTCATGCCTCAGCCTCCCAAGTAGCTGGGACTACAAGTGTGTGCCACCACACCCAGCTGATTTTTGTATTTTTGGTAGAAATGGGGTTTCTCCATGGTGGCCAGGCTGGTCTCGAACTTCTGACCTCAAGTGATCTGCCCGCCTCGGCCTCCCGAAGTGCTGGGATTACAGACGTGAGCTACCACGCCTGGCCGGGAATACCTAATCTTAATGTTCTCTGGGTGCAAATGAGGAAACTGAGGTACCAGGTCTTAATTAAAATAATTTACTCAGACTCCTGACTCAAAAGTTACCACTGGGATACACTTCCTCTGTAATTACACATGTGAATCATGATTTTCTTCTGAAATAAATTACCTCCCCCTCCCCGTCCTCAATCTCATCTCTTCCATACCTCAACAAGTGACCTGCCACTGAGTTCAATAATCTTAGTGTTAAAAATGCTGTACATTTGCCTTGTGTAAAGAAATGAGTCTTACAAACATCTGCAGCTTCTGTTGTATATTTTTCCCTCAAGCTTGAAGTCTTTCTTCTGGATGGAAACCAAATGAAGCCTTTCACTTTTAGCTCTAGCAGAGTTTCCATTCGTGACAGTCTCATTTTTAGACAACTGATGCTGCAGCTTCGCCTATAGTTTTGTCTAAATCTCAGATTGGTAGCAGCTGGTTCCAGTTTTATCAATTAGATCTTAGAGCATTTTGCTAGTTTAATACTAGTTGAACTAATGCTTTGTAACTATCTGCTTGTTTTAGTATGTCTTAGAAAGTTGTTTAAAGATAGCTATTTTGATCTTAGTAAATTTTTCCCACTTTTCTTCTATGTATAACCGAAATATTTTTCTTTTATCCCACACAGTTTATTTTGGTTTTTTTTTTTGTAAGTGGCTGTTAACCACTTTTTCTTTCCATTGCCAGAATATCCTTTCTACCTCATTTTCTGTATTTTCCATTTTAAATCAACCTTCTAGCTTATTTTCTGGCTACTATACTGTCCTCTAAAACATAAACATAGATGTGCACATGTCCTGCTCACTAGTCCCTGAATTCTACTCTAGAGTTTATCTAAACAAATAGCAATAATAGCCTATTTTCATGTCTTTGTAAAATCTCACTTTATGAGATATGTAGTCAAATAACTGTGTCCAGTCCTACTTGCTGTGTTTCTCTTCCATGAAGAGTGCATATATAGAGATCTCTACAGAGCAGAACTCCATCATGTATTTCTAGTACTGAGGGTTGTTTTCGCTTCTAAAATAAATAAAAATATGTGAACTGGTCCATGGGGCATTATTTTTCAAATGTTCTCCTTTCCATCTTGAAACAAATAATGGATAACATTTTATAAAGAACATGATGAGACATGGTCTATGTAAAATTTTATTACTTATCTTTATTAAAAGATCTAACTTTCTATAAGTGCTTATATATTACAGTAAACAAAATTGAAAGTCTTTTAGGCTTTTTTTTCTGGGCTAGTACTATTTTTGTGATAATAATTTAAAAGTTATCAAAAACGCTTCTAGCTACAAAATTGCAACTGTTGTGTGTAATGGTAGAATAAAAATTTATTCTGAGATATTGAAAGGAGAATCTCATAAAATAGAAGTCAACTTTTTTTTATTTTATTTTATTATTATACTTTAAGCTTTAGGGTACATGTGCACAATGCGCAGGTTTGTTACATATGTATCCATGTGCCATGTTGTTTTGCTGCACCCATTAACTCGTCATTTAGCATCAGGTATATCTCCTAATGCTGTCCCTCCCCCCTCCCCCCACCCCACAACAGTCCCCGGAGTGTGATGTTCCCCTTCCTGTGTCCATGAGTTCTCATTGTTCAGTTCCCATCTATGAGTGAGAACATGCGGTGTTTGGTTTTTTGTCCTTGCGATAGTTGACTGAGAATGATGGTTTCCAGTTTCATCCATGTCCCTACAAAGGACATGAACTCATCATTTTTTATGGCTGCATAGTATTCCATGGTGTATATGTGCCACATTTTCTTAATCCAGTCTATCGTTGTTGGACATTTGGATTGGTTCCAAGTCTTTGCTATTGTGAATAGTGCCGCAATAAACATACGTGTGCATGTGTCTTCATAGCAGCATGATTTATAGCCCTTTGGGTATATACCCAGTAATGGGATGGCTGGGTCAAATAGTATTTCTAGTTCTAGATCCCTGAGAAATCGCCACACTGACCTCCACAATGGTTGAACTAGTTTACAGTCCCACCAACAGTGTAAAAGTGTTCCTATTTCTCCACATCCTCTCCAGCACCTGTTGTTTCCTGACTTTTTAATGATGGCCATTCTAACTGGTGTGAGATGGTATCTCACTGTGGTTTTGATTTGCATTTCTCTGATGGCCAGTGATGATGGGCATTTTTTCATGTTTTTGGCACCAAAGTCTGGCAGAGACATAACCAAAAAAGAAAATTGCAGACCAATATCCTTGATGAACATTGATGCAAAAATCCTCAATAAAATACTGGCAAACTGGATCCAGCAGCACGTCAAAAAGCTTATACACCAGGATCAAGTGGGTTTCATCCCTGGGATGGAAGGCTGGTTCAACATACACAAATCAGTAAATGTAATCCAGCATATAAACAGAACCAAAGACAAAAACCACATGATTAGCTCAATAGATGCAGGAAAGGCCTTTGACAAAATTCAACAATGCTTCATGCTAAAATCTCTCAATAAATTAGGTATTGATGGGACATATCTCAAAATAATAAGAGCTATCTATGACAAACCCACAGCCAATATCATACTGAATGGGCAAAAACTGGAAGCATTCCCTTTGAAAACTGGCACAAGACAGGGATGCCCTCTCTCATCACTCCTATTCAACATAGTGCTGGAAGTTCTGGCCAGGGCAATCAGGCAGGAGAAGGAAATAAAGGGTATTCAATTAGGAAAAGAGGAAGTCAAATTGTCCCTGTTTGCAGATGACATGATTGTATATCTAGAAAACCCCACTGTCTCAGCCCAAAATCTCCTTAAGCTGATTAGCAACTTCAGCAAAGTCTCAGGATACAAAATCAATGTACAAAAATCACAAGCATTCTTGTACACCAATCACAGACAAACAGAGAGCCAAATCATGAGTGAACTCCCATTCACAATTGCTTCAAAGAGAATAAAATACCTAGGAATCCAACTTACAAGGGATGTGAAGGACCTCCTCAAGGAGAACTACAAACCACTGCTCAATGAAATAAAAGAGGATACAAACAAATGGAAGAACATTCCATGCTCATGGGTTGGAAGAATCAATATCGTGAAAATGGCCATACTGCCCAAGGTAATTTATAGATTCGATGCCATCCCCATCAAGCTACCAATGACCTTCTTCACAGAATTGGAAAAAACTACTTTAAAGTTCATATGGAACCAAAAAAGAGCCCGCATCGCCAAGTCAATCCTAAGCCAAAAGAACAAAGCTGGAGGCATCACGCTACCTGACTTCAAACTATACTACAAGGCTGCAGTAACCAAAACAGCATGTACTGGTACCACAACAGAGACATAGATCAATGGAACAGAACAGAGCCCTCAGAAATGATGCCGCATATCTACAACTATCTGATCTTTGACAAACCTGACAAAAAGAAGAAATGGGGAAAGGATTCCCTATTTAATAAATGGTGCTGGGAAAACTGGCTAGCCATATGTAGAAAGCTGAAACTGGATCTCTTCCTTACACCTTATACAAAAATTAATTCAAGATGGATTAAAGACTTAAATGTTAGAAGTCAACTTTTAAAACTCCGTTCTCACAAATTTTTTAAGTATTTTTTTTAAAAGATTGGCTACTTAAACAAAAATGTTTGGCTTTCTTAAGTGAATGTAAAAACACATTATTAATGATTACTAAAGAGTAGGTATCAGTATGATACATATAATTTATTATGTCTTATAGAAGGGATTTTGAGTGGGAGTAAAGAAATATTTGTGAAATAGAAAAGAACATGAGAATTCATAAAAGGTATTCTAAAAATTCTTAAGCTGAAAAGTTAAAGTCTATAACAGACTAAACACATTCCAAATGCCTCTAGATATTACATATGGATGCATTCTCTCAGCATGTGGATACTTGATACATTTATTAGGAAAGATTTGTGTTGTGCTTTCAGTGCAAAACTATAAAAATATGTTAAAAAGGTAAGGGTAATAATTTTCAGTGACTAAGCAAAATTTGAATCTCTCTTTATAAAAGTCTTTAAAAGCAGTATTGTAAACCTAGAATGCAAATGCTTTGGGTTTAGTCTTCCACAAATGCCTAAAAATGCAATATAAATTCTGTTAGTATATAAAATATATTGCGTTTTTGTCTATTGAAAGCCATGCAACTTTCTCTGTCAACCAAGCGTTTTATATTCAGACCTTATAATGCATATCTATATATAACAGTCCACATACATGTATGAATGTTCATATCCTCAAATATACAGAGATGAATCATTTAATACTATATTATCACTCTAAGATTTGTTTTGTTTTTAGCTTTTATTCCAAGCCCCTGACATAATCTGCTTGACTGAACAAGTTTTACTTATATCAGCAATATCTGGGCAAAACTCATTTGAAATTTATTACCAGATTTGAAATTTCATCATATTCCACACATGCTGAAAACTGATGGGCTCTTTTTTGCATTTCTTAATGATAATAGGCTTGCAAAGAAAACACATTAAAAATCAACCTAATCCACTGATGAGAATATATTTAATGTATTTATTTTAGATTGCTGATAATTTAGAGAATATTTCATGCAGAGTGAATTCAGCATGCATTTTGCTTAATGCTGTTCTCAACTTTCCAGCAAGAAGTCAAAATTTCACCATTTTCAATTTGGAGCAGAAAGCATTTGTAGCAGCTGTAGCTCTTAATTTGACATCTAGTTTCAGGTCATTTTCATGTAAATAAGAAACAATGGAGACCTGCTGACAATTTCCATAACATGGATGTTTGCTTCAACTTTATTATTTTCTTCTGACAATTATATTTTCTCCCTGGGATTAAAGGAGCCAGTAATTGTTCACAGTTATTATTTTTCATCTTTATGAAAACTTGGTAGTTCTACTCTTTATTACTCAAAAGCTCCCAGTGCCTTCTATATTTCAGTCATACACACAATCCATTAATGTTTCTAGCTCATCCTTTCCTTAATCTGGGGTAGGTTAGGCAGGTCAGGCTTTCTATTTCTTTCTATAATACATTTTCTTCAGGCTTTGCAACCTCTTTTTTTACCTTTACAAAAATATAGGAGGTGAAAATTCGGAATTGTTCTGTTGAATATAACTGATGACTTATTGCAAAGCAAGTTTGAGTTTTGATTTATATTGCTTTGAACATGCCCATATGTATTACCAACTGTGGCTTCACAGCCATTATAACACGTAATTCTGTGCTTTTTCTAATAAATATTTTATTTCATTTTTCCTCTGTTCCAGAGAAGAAGCCTACTTTATGCTGAAGCATCAATGTGCTTTCTTATGTGTTTTTTATGATCTGTACAGTAATTTTCAAGTGTGTTTCAATGGGGAAAATTTTAATTTTTGTGTACCTCTTTCAAAATATGTTGATTTATGCAGATTAAGTTAAGTAGGAAGTTATTTTTGTAGGTAGTCATTTCCATTTGTTCCTCTTCTAGGAGTAAAAGTAAGAAATCAGATAGCCTTTTAAACATTTTGTTTTCTGGATCATCTGAACATACCAATAAATTATGTACTCTTTTGACTTAGTCTCTGCTATTGAAGTTATATTAGTTGATATAATCCTGAGCGATGCGTGTGTGTGTGTGTGTGTGTGTGCGCGCGCGTGTGTTTTAGATGTGCCTCCTCTGTTTTTTAGCAGACACTCATTTCTGCTTTCGTTTTTTTCTGCCCCAGTGATATGACAAGAACAGTGGAGATTTCTGGGGAAGGAGGCCCATTGGGAATACATGTAGTGCCCTTCTTTTCATCTCTGAGTGGAAGGTAAGATGTTTTTCTCATTCCAGAAGCTCATGCTAATGAAAACCCTGATTTGAGCTCCTTTTCCCAAATATTTTTCAGAAGGAGATTAAATGTGTATTCTATTATTCAAATGGATACCTCAAGACATACTTCTGTTGGCCACTTAAGTGTTGGAAACAAAATGAAATAATTGACTTTAGGATGCAATGGGGAAAAAATCAATCACAGTGTCTCCATTTACAATTAATTATGAAATACTTTCTTAAAGTATCCTTATCAGTGACACATAGTAAACAGAATCCTTGGCAAAGAAGTTAACATATTGTTAGACAAATGTTGCAACTGAATTTTTTAATATTCCAGAATATGCTTCAACAAGTGAGTATAATAATTCCAAATTGATATATCCTGTTATTCTTCAAGTATGTAGCATTTAGAATAATAAATATTCTAACATTTTAAGTAGCTATATCTGATGCTGTGTATGTATGATGGCTTTATAGAAGCAATGTGTCATCATGCTGTATTTTCCTAAAATATAATTTAGTCAATTAAAAATAATTTACCACATCCTTTTGGAATTTTTAATACATTATGTTGCTAAATCCACACTGGTAAAAATGGCATTGTAGATTGTATCAACACTTCTTGAAATTTACATCTATCTAACTGGATTTAAAACTTGTTCTCTTGATGGAAATTAAAGCGTGTGCCTCAGAGTTCATACTACCCCTATTAAAACAATTGTACTGAATTTGTTTTAGATATTATGTCACTTTGTAATAAGACGACCACATTTAGCACTAGATTGATATTGACAAGGGTTGTCAGAAACTTAAAAGAAAATCAATTTTTCACTAACATGACATGATTTTAGTTAACTTACTGAATTTATTTTCTTAAACACATCATTGAAAAGGGGGGATTCCTTAGTTTAGTTTCAGATATCAAAGACGAGACAATTCAATTGATTTTCCCAAGGTCATACAAAATCCAGCTCTCCTAACTTCTCACTTCATTGTTCTTTCAAGAACTAAAATTTTCTCAAAGGTTATACAGTATTAATTTAGTGGTTCTGAATATTTATTCAATTCAGTCTGCCCTATAGCAAAAAGAACAGATTTAGTCATGGTATTTTGGTTGGCATCATATTCAGCAGGTAGCCATCTGCTACCTGTAATTGCGAAGTCATCACCTTTTTTTTTTTTTTTTTTTTTTTTTTTTCCAAGCTCTCGAAGGAATGAATGTTCCCAAAAAGAAATGAACCAAAAAGCTAGCAGCTCTTATTGTCTCATTTCCTGTATGTGTTAGTAAGTGTGTTTATAAATGTTATGGGTTATGGCATTGGACAAACTGAGGTTGTTTTTGATAGGTAGGGTGAATATTTACTCAGTTGTCATGAGAAATTCTAATGACCTTTGGCAGAAGTATACTGACAGAGTTTTGTGAACTACCAGAGCTATTAAATGACCAGGCTCTTTAGTTTAATGAAGCTGGGATAGAGCACAAGATCTTCCCAATTTCCAAAAATGAGAAAATATACAGTGTGACAGTCACTATACTTCATTTTCAGTAGTTCAGAAAACAAGCTGATCCTGTAGATCACAAATCACATTCTCTCACTTCAAACGAGGGAAATACACTAAGCTTTATTGATTTCCTCCCTTCTCCTTTCTGGTTCTGATTCCTAGCACAAGCCTTGTGGAATAGAAAAAAGAGTATTGGACATGGTTTCAGAACCATTGGTTTTGAATCCCAGTGTTCTTTTTAATAACCTTGAGCAAGTCCCCTAAACTTGCCCCTTTTGAGTACCTACTTTACATCAAGGTTATGGGGATTAAATAACATTAAAAATGTGAAAGTTTCCTGTAAAACACCTAATGTATGAACGTGTAAATCATCAGTATGATGATTATTTTGGCTAAAACCAAAAAGCCTGATTCAGAAATGCAGTTTTATTATAAGTTCATGGTTAACTGTTCAGTAACTTGGTGAAATAGTTCTATTATTTTTTTTTTTTTGCTATCCACCAGTGTTATAGAAAGGAAATTTAATTAAAAAACATTAAAAATGCTATGGAAGTGGAGACATGAGCCAATAAAAGTTAAGAAGTAATGAGTACAGGCTGAAACAGCACACTTAACTCAACCCATGTGTCTAGATGCAACTGCGTATAGAGCATGTCAGACAAGTGTCTGACTTCATAATGCCAGATGGTTTCACTGTATGAGCACAGGGGCTTCGTTAAGGTCATAGTGGCATACTTTGCTCTTAATTTCCTTCCATTTATTGGTTTGTGCCATTATTTTAAATTAGAATTTACATTTAATTTTTTTACTAAGATGACTGTAATTGGCTTTGCCTCCAGTGTATTTTTTTATTTTTCTTTCTTTTAGAAAAACATTGCCACACCTGTTGTTGAATAAGAAACCTAATCTAAGTTAGATCATCCTAAGTAAATTATAGTGGCTGCTCTGCTAGATAAAGCCTCAATGAATTCATTAGATACCATCGCAGAGGGGTGCTGAATGCTGCTTGTATTGAGGCCCATTGGCTTTCCCAGTAAAAACAAAGCAAACATAAAAAAAACCCCAAAGTTCTTGCAACTAAAATGCAACTTAATTTTATTCAGATTTTTAAAATCAGTGTGTTTTTTGTGAATTAAAAACATGAAATCTAATTCGTTTCAGTACAGATAGTGTAATATGCTTCAGTTTCATAGGGAAGACAGCTAAACAGGAGAGAGAAGGAGAAGGGCTGGATGAAGGCTTATAAAGACTGTGAGAAGAGATGTTCAAAGAAAAATGCTAAGCTGGTAGAGTCACTGAGGCTGTGTGACATTGGGAAAAGAACAGGAAGGAGGCAAGGAGAAGATGTTGGTGCCTAAATGATAATTAAAAGAGCAAGAAGAATTGTTACCCCTCTAATTCTGTGAGGCTGTGGATTTCAGCATCCTTTGTCACTGTTCATTAATGCAAATTAACTGGTTAGTCTCGGCCTATAACTCCTCGACAGCATTAATCTTTAAATTCTGTGAGTCTTGGTCCCAAATGAGACAACTACCACAGCCCACCAGTTTAGGGCAAAGAGGATAATGAGGTATTGTTTTCTGAGCCTTCTTGTATTGGTCTGGATGAAATCAAACTGGAGGGAATCTATGGAGCAGAGAGGGCAGAAGTGGTTTGTTGCCAGGGACCAAACTAATAAAATCAGTCAGTTTTACATTTTACCAAAATTACCTCTGACGCATGGGTTTTACAGTTGGGCTTATTCTGTCAATAAATTTTTCATGGAAAGTTAGATTATTTAGATCAGTGAGGTTCACATAGCATCCTCCAGCTGTAATATGCCAGCTAAATTGCAACCCAGTGGCCCGAAAGAATTAATTCATCTCCCAAAATGTGAAATTAAATCCTAGGGAGTAACATTACATGACTGATGATGTACTGAATTAAATTAAAGGAAGACTTGAATGCTTGTTAAAAAAATATCACTTACATAAACAAGTTTATAACCACATGTGAGCCTCCTAATGGATCAAGTTATTGTGAATCCACCCTAACAAAAATCCAAAATGTGAACTCTTAGGATGCTGTTTAATTTAGGGAAAAAAAAAACCCCACAATTTTGATCTATTATTTTAATGTGTCAAATAGTTTCATTTCTAATATTGTGTTTCAAGATTAAAGTAACACAGAATGTGATTAATTTGCTAACCTACTGGAACTAGGAAATGAACCACAAGACCCCACTGCACATTTGTGCCTATGACCCTGAGCCTTCCGTGCAGTAGACGGCATGGCTGTTTGCTGTTCTTTCTCCTGCAGCAGCATGCTGTATTCATTTAACATGTTTGAAGTGAGACCCAAATATCACTGCCATGCCTGTTGAGGTCTTGAGATGATGGGAGCTCATTTAGGGGACAGAGGCTCAACTCCATGGCCACTCCAAACAGGAGGACTGCTTTCTCTAATACTTGCATTATAGATTGCCCTTTTCTATGGCTGACCCTGTTATTTACACATAAAATGTACTCATGTTTTATTTAGATTTGAAATTTAATGTGAAGGTATTTTGTAATAGCACACATGGTTTTTATACAAAAGAGAGTGACAAAGTAGAAAAACAAGAGGATTGATAAAGTGTGGATCACAGTTTCTCCAAACCTAGCAGACTCCTCTTGCAGGACATATCTATCTTTCTTACTCTGGGACACAGCTAAGCCTTGTCACATCACAAGGAGAAGGGAAATCCCACAAATGAGAAATAACGAAAATATGTATAAGTTCCATTTCTTATGGTTTTGGGTTTAGTTTTGGTTTATATATGTAACAGAATCGTGTATGTATGTGTACACACACACACACACACGCGCGCACACACACACATATTTTCATTCTTGTGGCTATAGTTTTCTTTCTTCTTTCCTTCTCTTCCAACCCTCCTGATCCTAAGCTACAGCCACAAAAATCCAGAGGCCTCTTGGTATCCTCTCAAATTTAGCCTCTTCTGGGTTGAAATTTCAGACGGCTCTTCCCAAAGCCTGCCTTCATCATGTCACTGCCCTACTCGGAAGCGGGGTCTACTGGATGTCCCCCTCCAGGTCCATCAGATTAAGTTCATTGGCTGTTTGTTCAAAGCCGTTGTGTGTGGCACTGGTCTCCCATCTAGTTAGCTCTCAAATCTTTGAAGGCTCTAGGCTTGTTAATTCTTTAGTTTTTGAACTTCAGCTGTCCCCCAAATGTATAGTGAAATTACCTGGTCCTGGTCCTACAGCTTTGTCTCATACTCCTCCATCCTGATCACACAGAAAACACCCAACACATACTTGATTTGGTAGCACCGACGACAAATGGGATCCAGCTTCCTTCTAAACTGAGTAGTATGATCTGAGCTTAAATGTTTGTTTACTTCTTAAAATGCAAATTATTACAATAGGTAGTAAGACTGCAAAAACGTTACTGTGAATACCCTAATGCTCTCCCACTGCTAAACATCACGTTGCCATGTTGGCACTAACTCAGACTTACTTATTATAGTTAGGTGTGATGCCCTTCTCCAAACCACAAGTCTTTGGTGCCAACTCCACTAAACTAGCCTTTCAATAAGTTTACTGCAAGCATGAGAAATGAAGTCGCAGATTGATGTTGGTACTTATGCATATTTATCTAGAAGGGCTTTTTCTCTTGTAGTCAGTTTTGGCTTTTTTTTGGATTAGGGATTAAAATAACAAACAGTTGCCTCAATATAAGGTAAAATTTCTTTCGTAAATAGAAATCAGTATGTATTTCTGAATAGTTGCAAGTGGAGAAATAATTAGCATTTATTATTCAGTAATTATATTTCAATCTAAATTTTGCATTTAGGATTCTAGGACTCTTCATCCGAGGCATTGAAGAAAACAGCAGGTCCAAGCGGGAGGGACTATTTCACGAAAATGAATGTATTGTAAAAATCAACAGTGTGGATCTCGTAGACAAAACCTTTGCTCAGTAAGCATTTTTTCATTGTTTTATTTACTTTCTTGATCCCTAGCATGGTTATAATCATTACTGAACTCATTATGATCAAAATAGTAGGTAGAATTTCTAGTCAGTTCCCTTTGAACAATCCAGGACATCCATTTTCGAATGCTTCTAATGTTTTAGCCTGCTCAAAGGTGGCCTACACATGTCTCTGGCAGGTCTGAGAATGCTAAACTACAGAATATCACAAGCCTTCCTGCCTGGCTGTCTTTACTGGAGCATCGTTGAACGGGTTTGTTTTTCTTGGGCTATGGGTCACTTAAACTGGTATTTAACGGCTCTTTTCACAGACTGTTAGTTCAGCTTATTAATTAACTTTCTTGGTGTCAGCAGTCTTCCTTAAACTAAAAAATCTGTGAGAGATGTCTGAGGACTCACTGAATCATAGAAACAAACAGAAAAAAATAAAATTAAAATACCGTCTCCTGGCCAGGCGGAGTGGTTCATGCCTGTAATCCCAGCATTTTGGGGGACCGAGGAGGGCAGATCATGAGGTCAGGAGTTCAAGACCAGCCTGGCCAACATGGTGAAACCCCATCTCTACTAAAGATACAAAAAAAATTAGCCGGGTGTGGTGGTACGTGCCTATAATCCCAGCTACTTGGGAGGCTGAGGCAGGAGAATCGCTTGAACCTGGGAGACGGAAGTTGCAGTGAGCCGGGATTGTGCCTTTGCACTCCACCCTGGATGACAGGGAGAGGCTCCGTCTTCAAATTAAATAAATAAATAAATAAATAAATAAATAAATAAATAAATAAATATTAATTTAAAAAAACTGTCTCCCTCAAGAAATCATCTCTGTGCATGTGAAAATGTTGAGGGAATAGCTTCCTGTACCCAGGAATTAGAGTGTATAGTAATCTGATGCATATTTTTTTAATGTATGTTGGCATTGCAGTGGGATTCTGGACCAAAGGACTAAGTACTAATAATCCTTGGGAGTCATTACCACCCTCTTGTTTCTGACCAAAACAGCTACTAATACATCTTCTCGCTGGGCATTAGTTGTCAATATTGTATGTGTGCATGTGGACAAAGATGAGTGGTTGTGGGTAGAGGAAAAGTGGGTACTGGCTGCTAAGTATGAAAAGAAATGAAACCTTAGAAGAATCTGTTGTGTTAAAATAATGAATGATAGACAAAACTATAATTATTATTAGTAATAATTTTTTAATATACTACTGTGCTTTTTCACAAGGACTTGATAATTATGCAAAGCAATCATTATCACTTCTGTTTTATAGAGGTGGAAACTGAGGCTCATAAAAATTTAGTATAGAGTTAGTATGGAGTAGAAACTGATTCCTATGCAAGCAAAAATAACATAGGGGAACTGACCACAGGAGTTAGGTGGCCTATGTGAAATCTTCCTTCTCCCCTAACAATTTGCAGAATTAAGCACTTCAGAAAGGGGGGTGCAGGGTAGGGTTTGAGGAATCAGATTGCAGTTGGGGTTAGGATTAGTTATTATGTGCTGTGGCTGCTAGGAACAGAGACCTGAAATAAGAGTAGCTGAAACAAGATTAACATTAATTTTTCCTAGCAACAAGCAAGCATGGAAGAGGGCACTCCACAGTTAGTGCGGCAGCTGCACAGCCACCAGCGGGTCAGGCGGCTTCCGTTTTCTGCTTTGCCATCTCGCCATGTGACTACTATCCTTCAGTGGAAAAATGGGCACAAGATGGCTGCTGAGTTTCCTCAGTCACTCTGAGTTTCAAGAAATAGGGAAGAGAAACAGGAGAACAAATAAAAGTTTTTGTCTCTCTACTGAACCAGCCTCTTCTAAAGAGCTTTCCTTTAACGCCTTCATTTATATCTTCTGGGCAAGAAAGAGTGGGAAAAGTAGTTGTTTGACCCGAGCACAGGGCATCTAGAGGCATGAGGAAGAAGGGGAGAAAATGTTACAAGAAGTTTGAGGAAGAACACAAAGCGCTAGGTCATAAAAGTGAAAAACACAGTTGCTCTATGTGAGAGTAACAGGAAGGGTGCGTGTTGGATTGAAATTCCACTGAGACATTTAGGCACAGCCAAGGCACCTGCCAAAATGTCTCCATGAGCAAACATGGGTGTCAAACTTGAACTTGTTTAACACAACCCATGTTAGAGAAGACCTGGATTTTAGAAGGATGTCCTAAAAGAAACCTAACTAATGATCTGATCCAAAATATCAAATTATTTTGCTTTTTATATTCACTTTGGTAATCACTTCTGGTTAGATTTTCATCTTTAGAAACATGTAAAAGCTGTGAGTCATTGGATAAATTATTTCATCTCTCTGAGCCTCAACTTCCATGTCCGTGAAATGAAAGCTATTTATACTTACCTAACATGCTTTCTAAATTAGAGAAGGATGCATGGTAATAATGCATGTATAAGCCAGTGCAGGGGCACCTAGTGCAAATAGTAAGTGGTAACTAGTATGTAGTTGGCAAAGTCATTCTGATAGGAATATTGATTGTGTCTCCTATGATTAGCCACTGTGCTGCTCTTGGTTGCCATCCTGCTAGGGTACTTTAGAAGATGCTGCACCTCAGAGCAGGGTCATCATACATTTATCAACTTTCTTTCCAGGGCTCAAGATGTCTTCCGCCACGCAATGAAATCCGCAAGTGTGCTCCTCCACGTGCTTCCTCCACAAAACCGTGAACAGTATGAAAAGTCAGTCATTGGCTCTCTTAACATTTTTGGTAATAATGATGGCATTTTGAAAACCAAAGTGCCGCCTCCTGTCCATGGAAAATCAGGACTAAAGACAGCAAATCTCACAGGAACCGATAGTCCTGAAACAGATGCATCAACTTCCCTGCAACAAAACAAGAGTCCCCGAGTACCAAGGCTGGGAGGAAAACCATCCTCTCCCTCTCTCTCCCCTCTCATGGGATTTGGCAGCAAGAAAAATGCAAAGAAAATTAAGATTGACCTAAAGAAAGGTAATTATTAAATTATGCCTAATAGCATTCTATTATTGTAACATGTAAAATTGGTTAAGAGAAATGCATTAAGGCTAATTTAGTTAATTCTCCCTTCATTTAATTGTATCAAAGAATAGATTTAAGTGTATACTTAGGTAACTTAAATTTCTTGAAATTGTACTTTTTTATTCTTTTCTTCGGAGCGTATAGATTATTTTAAACAAGAAAATAATAAAGACCTGTTGGGAAGTGGAAAGAATCATTGCAAACCTGATATCAACAGAGCAATATTGTATTACAACTTAACACTAAATAGGCACGAAAATTCAGTTGTCCCTGTTCTGAGCACGATTAGTGATTCTTGAAGCATCCTTTAGGCCATGTCCAAAAAGCGTATTGTTTTTCTAAGACAGTCTTCTAACAACAAAAATTCACTCTTCAGAAAGCAAATATGTAATGTTTACTAATTTCTCTGATTCAACATCGCAAACATTTAAAACATACCTAATTTCAAAAGCATGTATAATATTTTCTTTCTTCATCTTTTTCAACTTTTCTATCCATTTCGAGCACAGACCAGTGAGAAGAGATCATGTGTGTACATGCATATTTATGCAGTATTATACACACATACATAAGCATTCCTGTGCTTCTGTGCTTTTGTTCATTTTGTAACCTCTGCTTTATATTCCCTTCCCCCATTGCAACCTTCTGGAATTCTGTGTTTTTCAAGACAATTCAAAAGAAACCAAGATCTTATAGATTCTTGTCTGAATTAATAGAGAATTTATGGTCACAAGGTAATTTTAGACAAACTATTAAGGTCTTTCAAAAACAAATAATGTATCTTTAATTAGGATATGAAAATGATTCTGGAAAGATTCTCTGATCAAAATTTCATTCACCTATAAGAATTCTATTCTGGGAATAAAATACATTGACTAGTAGGTACAAAAATACTTCAGCGTGCTTATCAATCAGGATTTTTATTTAAATGCCTCAGTTGTATTTTTTGTACAAATGATCCAGCTGTGTGTAAGACACAGATTTGGGTGTTTTAGGTATAGAAAAATGAATCAGACACAGAATCACCTTAAAAATTTATTACAAAGCCTTGAATGCAAAAAGGAAAGATATGACATCACATCTGTACTTTCGCAAGATTAATCTGACAGCAAAAAGATACACTGAAGACAAGGCCAAACAACAAAGGCTAAGTAAAGCGTGCACTGCATCTGTCTAAAGGTGGAAACATAATAGGCATGCGTTAATAAATGACTGGTTGTAGGAAGGAAAGAAGAGAAGAATTACAGTGATTGCTGAGGTTTTTCAGGCAGAGCAAGTTGCATAATGGAGATGTCATTGCTAGAAATTAGAATTTTAAGTAGATGAGGATATTTGAAAAGGTCAGGATCTGGATTGGAGAGAGAGATACATAGTGAAGTTTGAAATGTGCATGATGACATCTAGGAAGCTGACATCAAAAAGAGACATTGGAGCCATAGAGATTTAGGTCTCTTTCACTGGAAGATATACTTGGATCCAGGAGCTGGCCAAGGCAGGGAGTCTAGGGGACAAACTGGTCTAGGACAGATCCTTGGGAAACATCTATGGCTACATGGGAGGACAATGGGTAAGATTTAGAGAGAGTGATGGATGTGATGTGATCAAACATAGGAAAATAATCAGAAAATAAAGACGTGAAAACCAAAGACAGAGTCAATTTCAAAAATAAATGGTGGGAATCATCAAATCTAGACCAACAGAGATGGTCGTGGGTAGGTCACTGGTGATGGAAGGTTGAAGACGCAGTAAGATGGAAGTAAGGATCCTTCAGGGTACAGAAATCTGAGCATACCTTTAGACTGAGTGAAAAATACATGAGAAGGGAGAAATTGGAGACGCAAGAGAACAGGACGGGAGCAACAAGATGCTTGCTGACCAGACAGTGGGATGCAGCAGTACGAGGAATTGAGACACAAGTAGAGGGCTCAGCCACAGCTTGTCCAGCTCATTTAACAGGCTGACAGAACTTAAGTCAAATCGCCTTTTGCTTCTCAGAAAGTACGAAGTCAGGTTATGATTTATTGAGAAATCAGTCTCCTGGGCATCTGGATAACATGTGCATTTCTTCTAGAACCTGAATGAGCCAAAGTGTGACACATCTGGATTGGGCCCTAAATTCACTTTGATACGTCATGGCTTGTCAGGAGCTATAATCTGCATTTGAAACCCAAATAACTGAAGCATATTTAAAATGTCCCAGAATGTAAATATTTTACTGATTCTATATTAGTCTAAATTAGGTAGATCTTACTGTAAGATTGAATATAATATTACTCATGCTTAAGATGACTATACATTTTCCTGTTCTTATACACTAGGCCCTGAAGGACTTGGTTTCACTGTGGTTACCAGAGACTCTTCCATACATGGTCCTGGTCCCATTTTTGTAAAAAACATTTTACCAAAGGGAGCAGCAATAAAAGATGGCCGCCTACAATCAGGGGACAGAATTTTGGAGGTAAGAATTGGAGTTAATAGTTGTATGAAAATATTTCTTGGCATTTAAATAATGCCATTTAATTGCATTGAAATATATGTAAATATATTAATATTTTTATTTTGAACCTAATATATATTAAAAATTATTACTTATAGATAAGATAAGAACTTTTAGTATAGAACTGGTTAATGAGGAGTCTAGTTTTGTAAATCCCCGATAAGGTCAGTGATATGGGGCCAAATGATAATGAAAACCATTTCTGATCTTCCCTCTCTTACTTCTACCTCTTAGGGTCCCTGTGAAATTTGGATTGAATCTGAGAATTCAACATATATTCAGTTAGGGCTAAAAAGTTAAAAAGTCTTTATAATAGTCTTTTCAAACTTGGCCAGGACAAGCCAGAGTATCTCAGGTCATTCTATGCTTTGTCCATATCCCTATCATCTGTGCTAGGATAGCAATGAAAACAGCTGGAAGGGATTTTGCAGAGAGATATATTTGGGATACCAAAAGTAAGAGGGTGGCTGTTTGTTTTCATTTATTTTTGTCTGAGGACATATCGTCTTGATAATTATATATTGTCCATTTACCTTTGAAGCAATCATCTTCATTAAAAGCAACACTTTAGCTTTTCATGTTCTAGATCATGAAAGAAGATGCACCAAATGACTAATTTAGCTCCAAATTAGAATTTCTAATAATCTGTGATAATCTGGTGACTATAATTTTCTAAATACATTTAAAACCTGCAGGATTCTATTGCTAGATGTGTATTTGCAGAGAAATTTGCCTTGTGATCATGGTTCACTCTGCTTGTTGAATTAGGCAGAAAATGACACTAAGTAAGCCTTTGAAATCTGCTTTCTACCTTAAGCAGAATCATTTTGTGGTACCTGTCAGTCCAGTTTCCCCCATATAAGAATGCGATGTCTTAGGAAAAACTGCTGATATTAATTACCGACTCTGAGTTCATCCAGCATCATAATGATGATGAATTACGGGAAACATTGTTGGGTTTTGCCCATGTATTTAGTTTTCAACTTTTCAGAGCTTCCTCAAGTATGGGATCCCATTTGCTTCTTGTTTTAAAAAACTATCTAGTGTAGAAGGAGATAAGAAGTATTGTGATTGTGGCTGTTCATATGCTTTTATTCATTAGGTAAATGGGAGAGATGTCATCGGACGAACCCAGGAAGAGCTTGTGGCCATGCTCAGGAGCACCAAGCAGGGGGAGACAGCATCGCTGGTCATTGCCCGCCAAGAAGGACATTTTCTGCCCCGAGAGTTGGTAATGTTCAGATCTCGGTCTCACTGGATTTTTAATGCCGAGCTTAATACACCCAATGAACTCATTATAGCTGAGAAACGAGTTCTAAATCACAGGCTTCATTCATAACCAAAGTTGAATCACACTCAGGGTATTTTACCCCATTTGGGGTATAGCACTTTTAGAACATTGATACAGCCAGTGGGTATATGTAAACAGTGCTTCCAGGGCACAGATTCAAACACCTTTAGCAATAAGCAACTATTCAACAGTGTGCAACTAATTCAATAAAATATATATTGAATATGTGCTATGTGCTAAGCCCTAGGCAAAACACAGTCAGCAAAATAATTTGTGGACCTACTTTAATGAAGTTTACAGTCTAACAGGAAGTAAAAAGATAGCCAAGTTTTCAAAATGCCGATGAAGATTATGAAGGGAAAATGCAGAGTGCCATGGTAACATAGAACAAGGGTATTTAACCTATTCTTGACGGCTGGGATAGACATCTTGAGAAAGATGAGTTCAAAAGCCTTATTAAAAATGTATACCCTTAGACCTAGTAACTAGACTTCAAGTAATCTGTCCTAAACTGATGATCAAAGATGTGGAAAAAATTCATGCACATTGATTTTTTTCCCCTAAAGTCCTATCTATTCCAGTGATATATTGGGTCCTGTATAACCATAAGGCATTGGTTAGATAAATAACTAGATAGCTTGCCAGTGAAATATAGAAGTACTTAAAATGGTTTCTGTAAAAAATTGATAATAGCATGTGAAAATGTTCATAATCTAATACTATATTTAAAAGTAGGATATAAAATTATGTGTGCAGTATCATCAAATTACATTTTAAACCTTGTTAACAACTAGAAGCAGATACATCTGGGATATCGGTTATGAGAGGTTTTCATTTTCTTTTTTTTTTTTACAATAAATACATATTATTTATTTTATTAAAATTGTGCTTTTAAGAAGGCTATAGAAAATTCAAAATGGGGACAGGTGCAGTGGCTCACGCCTGTAATCCCAGCACTTTGGGAGGCTGAGGTAGGTGGATCACCTGAGGTCAGGAGTTCGAAACCTGACCAATATGGTGAAACCCCGTCTCTACTGAAAAATACAAAAAGTAGTCGGGCATGGTGGCATGTGCCTGTAGTCCCAGCTGCTCAGGAGGCTGAGACAGGAGAATCGCTTGAACCCGGGAAGCAGAGGTTGCAGTGAGCCAAGATTGCACCAGTCCGCTCCAGCCTGAGCAACAGAACGAGACTCTGTCTCAAAAAAAAAAAAAAAAAGAGAGAGAAAAGAAAATTCAGAAGGGATTTTATAGCTAATAACAAATAGAAACAAATGTGATAAAAGGACTTGTATTTACTCCTTGTTATTTCCTTTGAATCTGTATAAAAATTGACAAAGGCAAATGTAGGTTCCCAGAGTTAGGTTATCAGAACAGTAAGGATTAGTTGACAGAAATGATGATATTTCACTTGAAGAAGAGAAATTTTAGGAGACATGACAATGTAAAGAGTTATTGTATGGATTGGAAAGTAGACCTAATCTGTTTCTTCAGGCAGTCTGTACCCAGTAATCTACTTATGCATTAACTCAACCACTTACTAAGCATCTGCTGTGTACAAAGTTGGAGGTTCTGGGTATACAAAAATAGTTAAGACTCACTCCCTGCCCTCATTGAGCTTGTTCTAAAACAAATGGTTGGAAGAGGATAATGTTATGAGAACTTTTAATGGACCTGTCCAAGAAGATTTATGGGTTAGTTAGAATATTTAAACAGAGCTTGCCTCTCCAACTGTCCAAGGTGCTCTAGAAAAAGTTTCCCCATTGAGGTTAAATAAGACTACACAAGCTCTAAGTTGTCTCTCTGATCCTACCATTGTGTTACATATATTTATGTTTGAGTCTACAACCTTGTCGAATCACCTGTCTTATATATTAATACTCCTTAATACCCGCCGAAAGGATCCGTCACCTCCAAGTTCCCTTGGCATGGAATTTTCTTTCTCCCTTTCCTTCTCTTTCCCATCATCTTACCCATTTTTCCCTTTCCTTATTGTATACTCTGGGGAGATCTGTAATAAAATAGGGAAAATAAGAAAAAAAGAGTGATCTGAGTGATGCAGATATAGTCCCCATTTCCATTCCTCTACTTGACTCCTCCATACCCAACCATTTGAAAGGTAGAATCCTGAATGTCTGTCTCATCTCCTCACACTTCCTAGAGAAATGATGCAGAAACTTGGAGTCTGGATTTTTTTTCTAAAGTACAGATGGATTCTTCTTTCAATCTTTTATTTATCCAAAGACCTTGGTCTTTCTCTACAAGGGTCAAAGTGAAAAGAAACAATAAAAAAGGGGGCAGTGTGTGTATGCACCGCAAGAGGCCCTTTCATTTCTTGTCTGATATTTAGGTTGCTAGAAATCAAAACTCTCCAAAATCCTCCATGGAACTATGTGCTTATTTCTGAGATAGGAGAGCAAAGAAAGAAGTTTTGACTGTGTATTCTGTTGAACTGTGGTCCTGGAAGAAATAAAACCCTGCATAAAAACAGAAATATTTCAGCCAGCCCCTGAGCATGCAAAAGAATGCAACAACAGAACTCCAGCTAGGAACTTAAACCCTTGAGCCTACAGTTTCTGTCTAGTAGTTCCTTATACCTTTCTCCCATATGTCCTCTAGAATTTTTAACCCCACAGTTAATACCTTTTTCCTGGAAGCTTTGCCCCTCCCCCAGGTAAGGGATGCTGATTTATCCCAGTTTGAAACTCTGAGTTCATTCCTCATCAAAGACAATTACGTCTGGAAGTTAGCACCTGGAATAACATTTAACATTGTCTCTGGAGTTCAAATCCCAGAATTCAACTTCTGTATCCAGCACTTACTAGCTGTGTGATGTAGAGCAGTTCGGAACATCACTCAGAGGCTGTTTCCTCATCTATATTGTAAGAATTGTTGTGAAGATTAAATGAGATAATACAGGCAAAGCTCATAGCATAGTTTCTGGCTAATTGTAAGTTCTCAAAATACATTAGCTATAATTTTTTTTTCTAATACATGAGCATTTCTGTAGTAGTGTAAACACAATTCTATACTCTAGATATATTATGCGGTAGTTGACAGTCAACCATCCAAATATGTGGAATTTTCTTTGTCACCATAGCAAAGCAAGGGCATTTGAGGTTTATAAGCATCTAAGTCATGTGGATCCATAGTCTTCATATTGGAAAATTAAGGAAAGGCACTCTTTTTCCAGCCCAAATGCCTGCCTCGAATGCCAAGAGGCAAGAACCTTGCAGGAAGTTTAAAGAGAGGTGATGTTTGGCACGTGCTGGGCTGTTTCAGTGGGAATTACTTCATAGTGTGGCATGCACCGGCCTGTTTGAAAGGGCAAAATAAAGAAGTGTGTTGTATGATACATCTTTGTGTTTTCCTTTCAAAAACTTGAAGGTGATATCACTTTGGTCTCTTCTTCCTTATCATGATTGATGTACACACTTGACTTTCCACTGAAAATCTGGCAGGATGAAGGAAGGACAGCACTTCCTACTTTTGTCTTGTTCTATCTCCTTTGAGGAAAACAAACTGTGTTTATTGTTTTCCTCTTCTAAGAAACTCTCCTCTTTTGTTAAGCCTTGCTGTTCTGCGAGCTCTGTATCTTCTTAACAGCACTGCACTGCCTAGTTTCTGACACTTAAATCTTCCTTCCTTCCTTGTTATCGTTAGCTTCTTGTAAAGTCTTAACACTTAAGCTAAGGGAGCATGTGGTCAGCAGTTATACAGGAAGTCCCAATATAGAATCGTCTCTTGGATGTGACTCTCTGTCATTCTGAAGGCCATGGTATCCATTTCCTGGTCATTTCTCCTGACCTGCCACCTGAAAGAACTGTGCTGAACTCCTATATTCTAGTTCGTGTCCTTCTTCCTGAGCAATTGATTAACATCACAAGTTTGGTAGCGTATTTAGCCAATCTTCTTTCCATCTGGGGCAGACCAGGTTGAAAATCAAGTGAGAGGAATTTATATAATAACATTACAACTATTTAGCTGTTTCTAGTATCTTTACCAAAAGAATGATGTTTCAAAGATAATCTCTCCAGAATCCCATTCTGAAAGATCCTTTGGTGTCCTCACCCCCTGACTGGGTGAGAGTTTACTGAAGAGGTGTTCACATAAGGAACAGTTTTGCAGAAGGTACTTTGAGATTAGTTTTGGTAATAGATTTAGAATCTGAAGGCTAAACTGCTGTCTCTGTGTCTACACTTGAAATGAAAACTATGCTAGTTAATCAGTTGGTGGTTTGTGTGGTCAGTTCTGTAAGAGACGTGGCCTGCAAGTTCTTTTCTATCTCTGATACCTGAAATTCTTTCTTACGCTAAATGTCAGATAAAGCCGTATTTCCACTTAAGAAAGCTCCTGAAAGACTGAAGTTTTTCTGTTAATTTCATGTGTTCATTTCTATAAGAGCTAGAGAGAGAAGGAGTTATTTGCTATGTATGTGTGTGTACATGTGTGTTATTTGCTATGTATGTGTGTGTACATGTGCATGTATGTGCATGTCTTCTTTTTTTTATTGCTTAGAAAGGAAGATTCTGCCCTTTCTTTGTTAACCTCTTTAACGTTTCATTTTCTGACCTGCTGCCTTATTTCTAAATCATCCTGAAAATCACAGCAACCCCTGGTGGGTAAAATGAGCAAAAAAATTTCAAATGTATTTATAATTTCTACCTGCCAAGTTTGCCTGCTATTGGATGCTGGCCTCTGCAAGTGAGATTAACTGTATTTCAAGCAAGCAAGTTTCTCCTGCCTTGCATGATTGAAAACCAAAAGTTAGCCATGTTTGTCATGCTGCTTTGACCTTCACTTAGGAATATTGCTTTTGCTGAGAAAAAATGATGCACACGCATGTGGAACCCTACTTAACAGTTGCTGAGCTTAGCGTAGTCCAACACTGTCATAGTTACCTGTCCCTGTGACTACCTTAGCATGCGAGATGTGGTTCCAACTTCTTCGTGGTTTACTCTTTCTTATTATTAAGTAAAAAATTCACATCTTGAAATGTCGAATTATTTAGCATCATAAATTACAGAATTTTGGTTTGAAATCTTAGATGAACCTCGTTTAAATGATATATTATTTCATTCCCTTTGGCTATTTGATTCAAATGATTCCATGCTTAATTAACTGAGATACTTAAGGAAGAATGAATATTATAGCAGTTATTTGTGGATAAGTAGCAGAAATTGAAAGATAATTTCAAAATGATTTTTCTACCTAAATTAATGTGCATGAGATATGTTTTGGAATTTAAATAATTATGCAACATCCAAAGTACCTTGCTATATTTTGTGTATTCTCCAAGTAACACAGTTCATGTCTTATGATGAAGTCCTTGCTAAGATAGAGTTTCTATTCCAGCTTTTCCCTACAATAATTTCCATTTTCTTCTTACTGCATTTTCATTCAACCATTATATACTGAATCTTAGTCAAGGCTCTGCAACATGAACTTCCAGAGATGAAGCTAGAAGCTTCATCTGAAGATGTGTCCTGTCCTCAAGGAGCTTCTAGCCCATAAAGAAAAGGAGAGTGATAAGTGGATCAAATGAGCAAATAAATTGTTGCAGGGATTCAAACTATGTCAGGAACCAAGAAAACCTTCAAGAACATGACAGCATTTGAAAAAGAGGCTTGAGAATTGAATAAATTTCAAGATGCAGAGCCACATGGGCGAAAGAAACACTCTCTTCAGTTACTCAGAGATTAGAAAGTACAAAAGTACAAGAAGACAGTAAGCAGCCCAGTTTGACAGATTACTGAACAGGAGACTAACATGAGAAGTAGTGCTATTTTGAGTAAGTTCGGAGGGGCAAAAAGATGTTGGGATATCTATTAAGAGCTTATTGTGATTCACTAGTAAGGAGCTTGGGACCTGGAATCAGTCACACCTGGGTTGAGCCTTGACTCTGTCACTTATTGATTAAATGGCCTTGATGAAGTTATCTCCCTGAGCGTCCATTCCTCTTCTGTAACACAGGGACTAGACTAGTGTCTACCCAAGAGACTAGTTGTTAGGATTAAATGAGATGCATGTAAAATGATTACAATGGGGCGCAGAGAATGGGATTTAATAAATATTCCTTGTTATTATAACCATTGCTCATTTGAATGAGAGATATTAAGTGCACAGATTAGATTTTCCCACCTGTTAAGAATGGAGAGAAGACAATTCAGGTACAAAACTTTGGTTTTGGCGACTGGTAGATGTGGGAGTGAAGGAGTGAGAAATATCAATAATTCCAAAGTTTTGAGTTTGGCTGTGTTGTGATATCATTACTTGTTGCAGGAGAAAACAATTTTTATTATCCTAGAGTTTTATGACTTTCATGAATCCCAAGCTGTTTTATGGGCCAGTGAGCCTTGGCATTTTTCTTCCCCTACTCTCTACTGTCATTCCAAACTCTTCATCTTTGAAAGCGAGGACACTCCTTTTTATCTCAAAACTCCTTAAGATATCTACCTATAGGTCATTTGCTTGGGCAAAGCTTCCTTGAACCCCCAGGTCTAGTTTATGGAACCTTACATAGTTTTCCATCCATATTAAGGGTTCACCTTAGCATGTGCCCGAATCACACAATATTATAATTTCTCCAATAGACCTTAAGAACTATAAAGAAATAGTCCTTAAGATGCCACATTTGGGAATCTCATGGCCTGGATGTGAATCCCTGCTTTGCAATTTCATTCAGCCTTTCAGTGCCTCAATTTCCTGATTTGTTAAAAATGAGGATAAAAGCAACACCTACCTTGTAGGGTTGTGTGAGAATTAACTGTGTGCAGCTGTTGACACACAATAAGTGCCAAATCATATTAATCCTTGTTATTTCCTGTGCCTAGAGCACAGTGTATGCTCAGTGGATATTTGTTGACTGAATGAATGAAAGCTACGCATTACTAAAGTTGGTGATATAGAAGACTGAGAAAGGTATTGCTAAATGAGCCATTACTGCTAGTCTGTATCTGGTCTGCATTCAGTATCTTATTATCCTGTACAATTCTTTGAAACCAAATTAAAAAAATATATGCAGGGATTTTCTCTGAGCAATAGCAATTTCTGATTTACAACTATGTGCGACAGTGAGGGTTAGGATAGTTTTCCATGTAAATGACAGCTTCAGTGGTTTAAGTTACCATTATGACATTTGCACAATCTAGTTGTACAGTTTACTTGTAAAGACATATGAAAGCCACAAGTATCATGTTATAATTTGAAATATTAGAGATATTTTTACAGTATCATGTTAAAGTATTTTAAACGCTTCAATTTGAGCTGCAATAATTTGTTAGAACAATGGTTCTCAGAGTGTGGTCTCAGGCTAGTAGTCTTGGCATCACTTGGGGATTTGGTAAGCATGCAGATTTCCCGGCTCCCTCCACACCTACTGAACCAGAAACTCTGGAGGTAGGCTTAGAAATCTGTGTTGTAACAAGCCTTCCAGATAATTCTGGTGCTCACTCAAGTTTGAGAACCATTGGAATAGTGGTTTCATTATAAAGAACATGAAGCCTGTAGGATAACTTAGTGACTATTACTGACTAGCTTCATTGATCAAATTTTCAACTTTATGTCTCCTGTGAAAAATTTCTTGTTCTGGGAAAAATATTCTGTGAAATTTTTTTAAGCCCAATTGAGTTGTGCCTTTTTGGCCATGTGCCCCTCATTTTGGCAAAGGGCCAGTGCTGAGTGCAATGCAGTTACCCAACTCAATGACCCCTGATTCATTTAGGCAAACTCAATTGTACTTGACTTTCTCAGGGCCAACTCAATTGTGCTTTAAAATTTCCACACTCAATTTGATTGTGCTCAAAATTTTTTATGTGCCAGCTTGTAACTTGTACATTCAGACACATATCACAGGAGGTACTTTTGAGGGGCTTGGAATATTGGGTTGTTGGTATTTGTTTGCAGTTATACCCATTTCCCTTCCTCCTTTCCTCTTACCACCTCTATTGGAGGCTTTAGGGTAAGATATGTTCCATTGACCCCATTACATGGACAATATTCCAGCATCCACCCTTTCACTATGGTTGGACTCAAGTTAGAGATTTCACAGATTCTAGGAAAGTGATCCTTAAACTGTCACAAAGCAACTGCTTAGTTTCCATTTATCTCATTTTAAAGATGAAAGTGAGGCACAGAAACACTGCCCCTTACCAGCATTTACATCGTCAAAATCAGAAATACGACTGGGTGTGGTGGCTCATGCCTGTAATCCCATCGCTTCGGGAGGCTGAGGTTGGTGGATTGCTTGAACCCAGGAGTTTGAGACCAGGCCGGACAACATGGTGAAACCCCATCTCTACAAAAAAATAACAAAATAAAATAATTAGCCAGGCGTGGTGGCACACACCTGTAGTCCCAGCTGCTTGGTAGGCTAAGGCAGGAGGGTCATCTGAGCCTAGAGAGGTAGAGACTGTAGTGAGCCAAGATCATGCCACTGCACTCTAGCCTGGGCAACAGAGTGAGACCCTGTCTCAAAAAACAAAGTTAGAAATAGCTTTTAAGTAAGACTTCCACCTCACTGAAGTAAATGCTGTACCTTCTCTCACTTGTGCAATGTGCTCAGAGACTGGGTCCTTAATCGTGGCCAGCTTTTTGAATGTGCTCAATAGCCCACAAGGCCAAGGGATTAATAGTCATTTGCTGCCCCCTAAGAAGTACTTATATCTGGAAGAATTCTACTGAACTATTGTCAGCAAAATCTAGTCTTGATAAAATAGATGATGATAAGTGCTGTGGTTCAGCATTATTAAAACAGATGGAGGAAGTGCGGGGCTATTTTGCTGGGTCGTATGGCTTCCAGGTGTCAGAATGTAAATACTTAATGGCTTTTATCACAAAATGGGTTTTGTTGGAGATTGGAAGGTAGTGGAAGGAGGAGTGTTCTATGCTGTAAAGATCTCATGACATTTCAGAAAATTGGGGCCTAAATACATTGTCTTGCAAAGTTAGCAGTGAAGAGCTATGAGATTTGGCCTGATTTTCGTGGTGCATGACATATACCTTATTAGTGGTGACTGTGGCTATGATTACGCTTCTGGAGACTGGAGAAAAAGAATTTTCTGAATTTATATATTTGAACAACTCAGAAAAAGTCATATTGTGACCAACCACCTACTATATTCTTCTTCTCATCCAGTTAGCCAAATGTTACCAGTAATTTAGGCCAGCTGTTGATTTGGAGCAAGCTGGATAAGAAGTTGGTTACAAAACTTAGGAGACAACCTCGATTTGCTTAATTGCCTCGGTGCCTGTGATCAGTACATTTGTTAAGGTACATTTGGTGTAAGGTAAGGAAATGTGTTCATTTTGTAAAGGATCTTTAAAGATTAGGGAAAAAAATACTACCTTAATTGATGGTGGTTGACTTTTCCAGCTGTTATCAAAGTAAATACCATACATGTGAAATTGTCACTACAGTCCATCTCATTTTGAGAGTATAGTTAGAAGTCTGAACATGTTTCATCTGTCTCTTTTTCCAGGAAAATATGTGATCTTTATCATTAAAGAATATCAGCTTAAGATCACCTTTTTTTTTTTTTTTTTTTTTTTCCTAAGGGCTGGTAAAACAGAGATAGACACTTAAATAACAATCTGTTGCCACTTCTTCTCCTGCCCCGTCCCCAAAGATTCTCTGGGCAATGACTTTTAAATATGTTCTCATTATTTTTAATGAGTGTGCAGAACATATGACGCATAGTGCAGCAGTAGATAGGTGCCCTTTTACTGAACCTGTCGGATACAATCAAACATCGCAGGGGTTAAGATGCATTTTTCTTTAAGATATTATAATTATTTAAATTAAGATGTTCAAGTATATATCACACACTATTCAATTCTTGCTGCTACCTAAATGAAGACCCACCACAGTCCCAGCTCTCTCTTTAAAAAGAATGTTTTATCCCAAATGTTAAAAAGACAAAAGAACATTTAATATTGTTATGTCTCTTTAAGTTTACCCTTCTTAAAATCTGCCCCGGATGGCAGGATATTCAATTATAAACGAGTTCAATTATGTTTCCTTGCCACTTATTGAGTTATATGAAGGACTTCTATCACCTAGTCTTTCCGTAATTAATTCTTTGCATTTCTTAGAGGTTTAGCACCACCCGCCCACACCAAAAAAAGGATTGTCTAACAGCTTGAAATGTTGTTTCAATTTTCTTATATTTCCTCTTTCTCCCCTTTACCTTCCTCCTTTTCTTTCCATTCTTGCTTCTGACCTCCCATCATACCTTTCTGGAACTAAGTAACACTCTATGTGTTTCTCAATTATACAGCAACGTATTTACTTCTACTTTACATGAAAATGCCAGGTGGTGGTGGACATAATAGTACATTACATTAAATTACATTAAATACCATTGAAGATGGCAGTGATGGCAGTAGAATAGAGAAAGATATCAGCTCTGAGAACAGCAAAGCTGCCTATGCTATGCACTCATCCCATAAATATTGGAGCCTGTGGTTCCTGGCTTATGGAAATGCCTGCCTTAGCGCTCTACAGGTAAGTTACAGACTTTCCAAGTGACTTGAAAGGGCTGGCTTTCTCCCTTCTCTCCTTCCCAGCAGCTATATATTTCATCTTTAGACCCTTGACTTCCCACTGGAGGAGAAAAACAAACAGAACCAAATGAACAAAAAAGCAAACAAACAAAAAACAGCACAACAGAAAAACGGCCAGCCAAAACATCTTAGCCGTGATTTACTTTGACTCCATCTCTCCGAAATCAAATGTTTCTCGTCTATGATCATCAAAGAAAGGTTGATGTTCAGAAGAATTGCCATATTCCACCTCTATTTCCCTATTTTCTGGGTCCACATTGGAGATGACAGGAATCAACTGTTCAACAAATATTTACTGAACACCTACTATTCCCAGTTTAGCTGATCAAATATTTATTGAATGTTTATTTTTGCTAGATGCTGTTCCATGCAGTGGGTATTCTAAAATGTACTAAAACATGATTCTTTAACTCCAGGAGTTCATAGATAATGCTAAGTGGTATTAGAGAAACAATATAAGAATATAGCATGGTACCTATCAGTAGGGAAAGCTAATGAAAGAAAAATAGTTGCACGAGTTTAAGGAAGAGGTTAAGGGGCTAATAAGGACATAAAAGTTATAAAAAGGAAAAATTAAAGTTCTTTAAAGTCAAAAGGCTTTAAAAGTCAAAGGACTTTAAAATCATGAAAGATTTCGTTTTTGAGGTGGGAGTCTGGTCAGGCCCTAGATAGATTCGAAGAAGCAAGAAGAGAAAAAAGTTCCAGAAATATGGACAAAGAATGAATAACAAACATCTTTCCGAAGGCAGGAAAGAAAACTGCAGAAAAGGAAGGAAAGGAACAGAAAGGAACATTTTTGTTAGAGTGACATATTGTTGGCTACTTATGCTATCATTTAAAGTCGGTAACAAGACCATATTTTTTTTAAAACCCATCAGATGTGAATTTAAAATCGAACTAATGCCCTCCTTTATAAGTTCTATGTTTTAGTTATCTCTTGCTATTTAACCAACTACCCACCACTTTAAGGGTTAAAATTATGTTTTATTATTTCTCGCAGTTCTGTGGGTTGTGTGACTTCTTCTGCTGCCAGTTTCGTTTAGACTTATGCATGGAGCTGCATTGAACCAGAGAGTCTGCTGGGCGGGAAGGTCCAGAATGGCCTTCCTTACACGTGTCTGTCAGTTGGTACTCTAATAGCTGTTGGGTGGGACACCATGGTCCTTCTTCATGTGCCCTCCCACCCTCCAAAAGGCTAGTTCAGTGTCCTTACATGGTATTCTCCAAGACAACAAAAGCAGAAGATGTAGGGCTCATAAGTCTTAACTTTGGAAGTTGCACTGTGACTTCTGCTTCATCCTTTTGGTCAAGTCACAAGGCCAGGCAAGATCCCAGGGATGGAGGAATAGATTCCTTTTCTGGATGGAAAGAGCACCAAATCACATTTCAAGGAGATATAATTCATGGAGTCTGATATTGTTACAGTCTCCCATGTTAGATTAGGGAAGTGGGAGTGTGCACTGTTCTATAACCGAATAAGTATTGGTCAGGGATGGAAGATTCAAGTTATCAGCCCAGGACTGTCAGTAGATGGTGGAGTTTCTAATGGTCATTTAATTTCTTGAGTCTTAATTCCATTCATGAATTTCTTATTGGGAAATCTTTTCCCAATAATTATTCTTATTTTCCCATAAATTCTTATTTTTATGCAAATACAGTGTTGGAGATACAGAGTAGGCCAGGCATGCTCCTTTCCCCTACATTGCTGTTTAGCAGCGTTTTTACCTAAAACGTTGTGGCTCTTGACATATATGTGCATTTCTCTCTTATGCTGGACACCAGTCTCCCTAGATGAAGAATGTGCTTTCCCCTCCCTTTCTTCTCCCACCTCACATAAAGAATTACTCTTTTAGACATCTACAATCTGAATTGGCGCTGAAGAATAGAAGTTTGGTTGTATAGATGTTGATAAACTAAATTTTAGTATTTAAATGCTAAAATTATCAAAAAAGTAATTTGACAATAAAGAGGGAGAAGAATTTTCTTATCTGTAAAAGGAGGAAATTGAACTAAATTGTCTTTTAAGATTCTTTCCTATTCCAAAATACCCTCTAAGTTTCTGTGCATCAAATCTTGGCATGACACTCAATACAGACAGTGCCCAAATTATGAAAGATCTGTATATATGAATGGGAATGGGCTGCATGAATTCTCTTCTAAGTGTTTGTTTGTTCCATAGTTCAGAATGCCTGGGGAACATTTGACCTAGACAGTACCTTATCTTCAGTAAATGTAGAGCTAACAGATTGCCAACAGATACCTTTCTCATGGCTACCTCTTCGACCCCTGCCATGGCAACGCTTGTTGCCATAGTAGTAGGCACAGATGGAGCCCTTCCTCCAATCCTCTACTGATGCCACCACTGCTGTGGGTAGCATAAGGGACTTCACTCCCATAGCCAGCTCAGAGGGAAGTGTGATCCTTCATTCCTGAATTGGAGGTTTCAGTGTATTCTCCCATAGAACATGGTTAAATATAACCCATCCAATAGAATGCAAATTATTACTTACTGGTATGTTTTGGAGATACCATGGAGTAAACAAGCACTCTTGGCTAAGAGAGAAATGTAGCCAAAATTTATCAGTATTTTTTTAAAGAAAAACAAAGGCTCAACATGCAGGCACCAAGTTTACAGACAAACTTACAGCATCAGCCTGTTTTGTAACTAGAAATTGCCTTGTCTGTACCCACACCCACAGTCATTGTCTATTTAAAGCTTGTTTCCATTACACATTAAAATGAATGAATTGCAAACATTATTCATTAAGGTTTTGGCCACCTTTAATAAAAAAAAAAAAACCTCTGGGTTCTGGATTCTTTTATTAGAAAAATATGACTATGTCAACACTAGCAACTTGTTGAAAACTGGGCATATATTTTCAATGTAATTATTAATGCAATCACCTCAATTCCTCTTTGGTATTGGGTTGTAAATAAATTATATAAATAAATATTAATGCAATTATTAACTTGATAATTTTATGTACTATGTAGGCATGCAAGGAAATTAAACAAAGATGAAGGCTGCTACATTTGTTCATGTTTGGGATATACGTAACAGTGACTTATTCTCTATATCATAAAGAGATAGAAGTGTACTAGATAGAACTTTGTCTTCAGCTATATAACTGAGTATGATTGTAAAAAAAAAACTGAGTATGATTTTCATGGTGGTTAAGTTAATAACATGTCACTATTATTTGTGCCCTTCTAAAACAGAAACCAAATCATGTGTGTCCTAACTGGAAAGAAAGTAAAGGCAAAAAGCTGCAAACAAGCTGGTGGCTTACTTATTAAGAAGTCAAGCTTTTGCTGTCAGATAGCAGTTCAGAGGTTCCTCTTTAACCTGTAGGGTTTCTTGCAGAAAAGAATACTGATCGCATATGAATGTCTTACTTCCTTCACAAACCTTTGAAAATATTTCCCAAAGATTGCATTGCCTCTGCTCTCAGCTCAATAGCTCTCAAGGGAGTTGGCATCTCTTATCAGAAGCACACAGCCAGGCCAGGGGCAGCCAGCACATTGAGAGGCCAGGGCAGAGTAATGGCCAAGGCCACTGGGCAGGTAGTGAAAGGCCTCTCGCTGTGTTAAACAAATGCAGTTTCCTTCCTGGCTTCCGCAGGAGCTAATTTTGTTTTTCACTTCTCTTCTGGTATAAGAACAATAAGGATGTATAAGGCCATTCTGCCTGTGAGGAGATGTGCATTAGATTATCATAAATCCACAGATAAAAAGCACAGTGGTCAATGAGAACAGGCATTCTTGGATGAAATAAAAGGTTTAATTGAAAGTATGGTCCCAGGGGAGACAGATGATTGAGCGTGGTATTGAGTAGACATTAATTACCATAGTCCAGAGAGTGAAAAAAATAAATAAATAAAAGGAAGACCATTCCTTTTTTTTTTTTTTTTTTTAAGTTTCCAAATCTGTTTCTCTTTAAGAGAATATGGGAGATCATCCTAATAGGATGTTAGGAAAACAAAATGAGTCTTGCTTATACACAGTATTCTTAGAATACTATTAATGTTTCTTAAGAAGTTGCAGTTGATTTTTCTAGTAGATATTTTTGTTCAAAGTTAGAGATCTAGACAAAGTACAATGTGTACTGTTATGCTGAATAATGGTTTTAAAAGATACATGCATATCGAATTATAACATATTAGTAAATGATTTGTACTTATTCGTAAACCTAGAATTTTTCATTCTTTGGTTATATGGCTCAGCATTTTTTTGGTAGGTTGAGATTTTCTCCTACAATTTAGCAGAAAAAAATTAAGTTGAAAAGGCATCTGAACATACAGTCTTCATTAAATATTAGGCCACTAGTTTTGTGTTGCTGAAATATGGCTGCCTTTATAAATCATACATTTGATTTGGCTAAAATTATGGGAAGAACTCTACATCCACCAGGATAACGGATGGTGTCAAGAACTGCCTTAACAAGAAAATAATTGGTCAGGTGTCTCTTTTAACAGTCATTACCATATTTGAATTATGAGTTTGGTTCTTCTTTCGGGTCAAATAGAGTATAAAAGTATTCTGAATTATCTGTACCTAATGTGCTACAGTTTTGAAAGGGTAAAAACCGGGAGACCGAATATATTAAGAGTATGTTACTACGTGCTTGCTTACAAACTGCTTCCCAATTCCATTATTTAAGAAAAAAGAAAAAAAGCACCACCATCAAAGCAACTTTTAGTTGGCTTTTCAATTTTATTTATAACAAATGAATTTGCTCCTTGAGTGAATTTAAACTTTTCAATCAATTGTTTAGGTGTTGATGTAGACATAGTCTTAGTTTTAAATGTGAAAAATTGCTTTTTTTGGGTTAATTTGAACAGGGTAGTTGCCAAGTAGCACCAGCTGTCATAATAAAGTAGAAGTGAATGACAGATTTACTCCACCCCATATCAAAACTCAGAAGCGGATATGGTGATCAAATGAGCCAAAGTAAATGTAAGATCTTAGAAACATTTGCAAGCTATTTTCTTGCATAGCTCAGCCCTTCATGGGTATCAAAGTGCAAACAGGTTACGGTTGTGCTTAGCACTATTATGGCAATGGAAAAAGGGGAATCACTTTGTTGCTGTAGATATGCCAAATATATTATCTAATGTTCCAAAATACCATTTGATGATGGTGATGGTGGTTATAGTGAATCTTGTTTTTACCAAATACACTGCCAATCTGTAAGATGGTATTATAAAGTACTGAAACTAGAAGCTTAATTAGCGGTTTCTGAACTGTTTTTTAATTTTAATGAGAACATGGCACATACTGAGCTACAGTGGAAGAAAGAACTACAGGGGCACTTGTTGACAATGTTCTTTAAAAAATATGTACCATGCACTTGTTCTTAGGCATGCCACTGGGATAAGGGACAGTGGCATAAACATAAAAATGGAGTGGTCTCTGTTGCCCTTAAAGTCCTTAAAGATGTACACAATAATAAATAACCATGATATAATGTGATTAGCACATTAGGTATAATGTGCTATACTTTTACTATGTATAGAGTGTTTTGAAGACCTAGATGAGAGCCACAAACAGCAGGTGACAATTAAGATGAGATTTGATAGGTAAGAGTTTGCTAGTGGGTGGCAAAGCAGGGTAAAGAGAGAGCATAAGTTTTAGGTGGAGAGAATCCCATTTAAATAGTTAAAGAAGGTATATGTAACATTTGATTAATTCTAGTTTCCTTTAATAAACATGATAAAAAGTTTAGGTGAGAGGTGTTGAAAACTATGATTTTGGTAGATAAGATGCAAGACATAGTAGTCGCTTTTGGAAGGGATTTTAAATGCCATTATTTCAAAGAGGTATTGTGGCAGAGAAGTGTCAACAAAAAATGTATGAAGTCATCACATAACGAATACTTATTAGATGCATACATTCTGCTGGATGCTAAACAGGAATCAAAGTTGAATTAAACATAATTTCTGCCCTTGATGAGATCACAGTGGTATAGCAGAGTTAAGATAGACAGGCGGCCGGGCACAGTGGCTCACGCCTGTAATCCCAACACTTTGGGAGTCCAAGGCGGGCGGATCAAGAGGTCAGGAGTTTGAGACCAGCCTGGTCAACATGGTGAAACCCCGTCTCTACTAAAAATACAAAAATTAGCCAGGCATGGTGGTGCGTGCCTGTAATCCCAGCTACTCAGGAAGCTGACGCAGGAGAATCACTTGAACCTGGGAGGTAGAAGTTGCAGTGAGCCGAGATTGCGCCGTTGCACTCCAGCCTGGGTGACAGGATGAGACTTCAGTCTCAATAAATAAATAAATAAATAAATAAATAAATAAATAAATAAGATAGACAAGCTGGCAAATAATTGTAAGAAAGTGATGAGAATCATCAGAATGGGAAAACACAAGTGAAATGGGAGCTCCGAGAAGGGCATATTGTTCCTGTGCTGATAAGGTCAGGGAATAGTTAAAAGAAGAGGTAGCTTATGTGCTGAGACACAAAGCGTATTTTGAAATATTGTGCAAAGAATTCTTAATTCCATTACCCCTTCACTGTGAAATTTCTTTTCAGTTCAAAATAATGTCAGCACTTGATATATACACACATGAAATGTGTTTTTTCCTTATGTATGATTTCATTAAGTATCATAAAAATTGTGGGTTTGCGCCATCAGGGAAATGATTGACTAAAAAGATTCACCCACTTGTGGTGCTTAGATGAGTCTTTCTTTTTCGTGTATCAACAAGTAAAAACGGGGCTGTGATGGATTAATTTGAAAAAATTAATTCCTTAGGCATGAACTGAACTGAGATAGTACTTGTTTAGTCTTTGAAGCATACTTAACTTTGTTGGAAAATTAAGATCCATTAGTTCAGGGAAGAAAGAAGTCCTGCTTAACCTACATCTAGCAAAATATTGATTGGAAATGTGCTGAATTTTTAAACTTCTTGTAATTACACACTGATTTTACAGGAATTAAGGCCATAGAAATTGCTCCCTTACCCTTGTCCTGCTTTTCTATACATGTAACAGCATGGGAGAGGAACACTTGGAAGATGAATACTGAGGAAGAGTAATGTGAAATAAAAGACAATATTCATTAGCCCGAGGCAGTATTTTAGGGCTCTGGAGCCACCTGCACAATCCCCTTCAAGAACCTGGCATGAACAGTGCAGGGATATGCAGGAAGAATTTTCCTGAATCTAGGCTATGTATTTCCCTACTTTGGGGAAAATCTCACAAACCAAGAAGCTACTCTGAGGTTCAGAGCATAGAAGCAATATATGTGTCAAATAGAAAATGTGATAGCTAAGAGAAGGGAAAGATGTGATTCAGAGAAATATAAATTCTGTATTATATCATTAACCCTTGATAGGTCCCATGTTCCACCCTCCTCCCCCTAAAAATGGCATCCAGTTGGTGGATGGGATTATTAGTTTTTGTTCTTTACTTTCAAATTGCAGCATTATATAGCCATACTTTTGGCATCACCCCATGGTATTTGGAGAGTACTTTCCAACCATAGGCTGTGGACTTGGCCATGTGAATTCATTTGGCCAATAAGATGTTAGCAGATATCATGTGAGCAAATTCTTGAAAGGTTATTTTGTTTTTGCTTCCTTTTATCATGTGATAAATATACTTCAGGCATCTGGTGGTCCAAGGAAGATGGGAGATATGTGGAGCAGACATACACCTAATTCATAGCTTGGGGGCAAGCCTGCATGAGCCTAGTGTAGATCAGCCAAACCTCAGCCAACCTGTAGCTATAAATGCTTTATTGTGCATATCATAATTTGGGGATGATTTGTTATGCAGCATTTTTGTGACAATAGCTGACTGATAAATTGCTTCACTTTTCCCTATGAATTAATTCCAGGTAGATTTCCCCTCTCCCTTCAATTTGTTTGTAGTATGATGATAGGAAGATATATTCACATTTTAATTTTAATGGATTTTTCATCCTCTATAAGACCTAAGTGACTTCTTATTTTATAGTCAGTTGTATCTGACAATTTTAACAGGGTAATTGATTTAATTATTAAGATAAAAGGCAAATTATATGTTTTTATCTACAAATGACATGTTGTATATATGGTAAGAACTTTTTCATTAAAATAGTAAACATGTACTGTGAATTTTAAGTGGTTGTTACCCACTGAGATTTCTCAATCTCTATTTGGAATTTAGAATTATTTATCATTAACAGCATACTAAAGGGGATTGGTATCCAGCAGGAATCACATTAGATGCAATTCAAACATGAGAGAAAAGGATGGGGTAAAAAGGGCTATGCTTTCATTGTTTGATATTCTTAGAAGCTTTAACCAACGAAAAGAAACTCCCCCCTCACGCCCCTACAAAAATACTGCCTCTTTTCGAGGCTGTGGTAGTACTGTTACTACATTATACCATAATTTAATAAATGTGACTCCCTGAGCCTTAAAGTGAAATACATTTACTGGGTCCTCTAAGGAAAATGAAGATGATTGAGATGTAATCCCTGCCTTTAAAATCCTTGAGTTGGGAAGAAAGCTATATTATCTTTATTAAGAGAGTTATTATACCCTAAATAATGGCACATATACCTAAACTTGAGGTGGCTGTGTAGAATACTCTTAAATTTCTAATCTACTGGTTTAAGATTATATTTTTTAACTATGGCACTTCCGAAGATCTCAGTGAAAATAACCAGTAACTCATTGTCTTTCTGCACAGAAACTTCCCAATCCAACCCCCCGCCGCCCCCGCAAAGAAAAGAGAAAAGAAATTTCTCATGTGGAAATGAAACATCATTTATCCATTTATGGAATAAAGACAAGACTCAATTCTACAAATTTCAGAACGTACCTGCTGCTCTGCATCTTTTAAAAGCCAGCATGAGACAGTACTCCACTTTTGTGATACTGTGTTTTTAATACTAATTGTGAAATATGTCATTTACACAAAAGTGTGATGTAGAAATAATGGAACTGGAAGGTTTAATCATGCAGCTCTGTGGCATCTCTCAGACCTTGTTGGTGACCTACAAGGTATCTCTGTTCTCTGCTCCTTTTCCTCTAGCCCGTTCTCCCCCATGTTCTCTAAGGCACCATTGCTTTAAGTGTATGGTAGGGAAAATTTCTACGGCATGCTCCGTGTAAAGTCGTTTTCATGGCCAGGGAAGTTTGGAAACCCTGCATACTCTGTCTCCCTCTCAAAGACTCTGAATATGTTTTAACTTTAAAAATAGCCTCCAAGACGTCAAAAAAAAAAAACTTTTCCCCCAGATTTTTTCATCATAGACACCCGCATTCTCTCCCCATATGCAATGGCTGAGAGCCTGTATATTAGACATTGGATTGATCCAAGTCTTAGAGGGAGCCAGTTTGGTTGCCTTAGTTGGTTTCTGAAGCCAGCCCTAAATGAGGCCGGACCTCCTGGGGAAGCGCCAGCAGCCTGTGGATTGACTGTCCATATCGGAGGGCACCTGCACGTCAGTCGGTGCCACCTTTGCTTCCTGGGTGCAAGTCTGGTCTGTGGGTAGAGCAGGCACCGTAGCCCATGTACTCACTTTAGTGAGATGCTCTGTACTGTCATTTATGTTTCGTTCTTGTCCTTGATGTTGTGCTATCTTTTAAAGATGTTACATGCAGGTAGCCTGGCATCAAAGAATTTGTGATAGCAAAGATATTGGAAGTATTTTCCTAAGGGCCCAGCTTCCCAAATGGGCTACTTCTCAGGATCAGGCCCATTATGCTCCCTTTTAAGGTTATTAAATTGTTACATCAGGCCGGGTGCGGTGGCTCACGCCTGTAATCCCAGCACTTTGGGAGGCCGAGGTGGGCGGATCACGAGGTCAGGAGATCGAGACCATCCTGGCTAACACGGTGAAACCCCGTCTCTACTAAAAATACAAAAAGATTTAGCCGGACGTGGTGGCGGGTGCCTGTAGTCCCAGCTACTCGGGAGGCTGAGGCAGGAAAATGGTGTGAACCCGGGAGGCAGAGCTTGCAGTGAGCCGAGATAGCACCATTGCACTCCAGCCTGGGTGACAGAGCAAGACTCCGCCTCAAAAAAAAAAAAAAAATAGTTACAACATATTGTTTGTTCTTGAATGTTATGTTCATATAAAAGGACAGATTCTTTTTTTGTTTTTTTGTTTTGAGATGGAGTCTCACTCTGTTGCCCAGGCTGGAATGCAGTGGAGTGATCTCAGCTCACTGCATCCTTCGCCTCCCGGGTTCAAGCGATTCTCCTGCCTCAGCTTCCCGAGTAGCTGGGATTATAGGCATGCGCCACCATCTGGCTAATTTTTTGTATTTTTAGTAGGGACGGGGTTTTGCCGTGTTGGCCAGGCTGGTCTCGAACTCCTGACCTCAAGTGTTCTGCCCGCCTTGGCCTCCCAAAGTCCTGAGATTACAAGCATGAGCCACCATGCCTGGCCACAGTCATGTATTTTAATCACTAAATTATTGCATGTAAAATATAATACTTAAGAGACGTCTAATCAGATTTCTCTAATCTACTTTTAACAGAAAGAAGTAAAAACAAATCAAAAAGTCCTATTGTTCCTCAATATCAACAAAGCAAGTTCTAGTTGTATAATTTCATAATGTCTGAATTATAAAATTTGTTATTTTTCGTGACACAAAATATTATATTCATTTCTTTAATCTTTATCTGGAAAGAAAAAACTTGCTTTTGTCACTAAACAATTGAATTTTCTGATCTTTCAAGGTTACATACTATATTTAGGGGGAGAGGGTTACTATAGGAATCTTAATTCTGACTTGCTTTACTTTTGTTAGTTTTAATCTGTGACTCAATATTATATTAAGGTACAGTATTACATTAAGGTACTGACTGACTATTGCATTGAACAGACAATATGGAATGGCCATTTTCTGATATTTATTTTCTAGAATTAGATTAATCCTTTATTTAAAGAAAATTGGTTTTTGGTAAGTTAAGTCAGAGATCAGCTCTTGCTTTTAGTAGTTTCCTCCCTCTACCCCCTTTCATGGGGATGGGTTTTTAAAAACATGAAAAAAATGTCTCACTTATAAATAATGTCTAGAATTGTCTCACTCAAATCTGTCGTCGAAAATTATTTCAAATGAATAGATACAGATTTCGGGAAGTCACATAAGGACGTATATTTAAGATAGTGACATTATTGGACTAACTATAACCTACATCTTAAAAGTTTTCTTTTACTGAAAGTAAATACCAGAGCTGGTTACACCGAGCTCTGTGAAACTCTTCTCTTACTTATTGCAACGTTAACTTACATTTTTCCTTTCTTTATGAGTGACATAATATTGAATTTTGAGTTAACTCTCAACAAATTAGAGTACAATTCAGATGTGTGTGGGTTTTCTAATATATATCAGAGATCATAGGGCTATACAGACAATACAGACATATATAGTCTATATTCTAATTTATTTTTGTTGTCTATAGCTAGACAATATAGAGTATATATAGTATTGTCTGTATTCTAATGTATTTTGCCCTCTAGACTTTATAATCTATATTGTCTATCTCTATATATATTCTGTTGTCTATCTATAGTCTATCATCTATATTGTCTATCTATATAGTCTGTATTATTTACAGGGTGAAATACTTTAAAAGATCGTCTACATAGTTGTAAATCACCAAGATTACATCAGCAGTAGTAAGTAAGTAAATGTCCTTTACTATTTAGTAGAATGAAAATGATCCTCCTTAGATCACCTTTTACTTTGACATGTGCCTGCTCATCTCTCACCTTTTTCTTTTCTTTACTCTCAGAAAAGTACAATTGAAAATAAAATGCCTCCCTGCTGTTGAAATGAGTCTCTGATCCCTACTCTAGGATGATATCTACATTCTGAATTTTGTATAATCCAATTGGCCAAAAAACTTTCATGCTTATAATAGCTACCCAGTGCTTCTTCAGAAGATTAAATAATTTCAGAAAATTAAGTGTCTTGCAGGTGTCTTATCCTTTCATTGTTGTGAAAATTTATTTAGCTGTAACAAAAGTTTCGTCACCTTAAATTTCTTAGAATTTACTTAGGCAAAAGTTAACAATGGATAAGCTTATTATAAAATATCCTGGCAGAATTGCCAGGTATGGCTTTTGCTTTATATATTTTAAAAGTTATTCTTTTTTTTTCTTTTTTTTTTAAAAAAAGCTCTTTTGTTTGAGTTTTGGTAATTGACAAAATGATTGCATATGAAACATAACTCTTGCATAAAGTAAGTTGCTCACAACACAGACTAATTACACATTTGGGAGGCAAGGCAAAGACATCCAGAGCTTGCTCGTGCTGAGCCAAGAGCACAGCATTTAATGAAATGAGGGCCATAAAAGGTTCAGCATGGATGCTTTCAGGTCTGAGCTGAGCTTCTGGGAAATTGGACGTTGGCCCTGTGGACTGGTGGATTCCCCTGGGCTTTGAAAGGCTGGGTTATTACCACTTGCATGCGTGAATCAGGCACTGCTTTGCAATACAAGACATTTGTGATTCCAGAGATGGCCTCATTTGGAACACTCTTAAGCTAATAGTATGGATGTCTCCCCAGTCATCCATCTTCCTTCCTCTCTTTCTTCCTCTCATGCCAAGTAATTACTTTTGATATTTGTTTTCTAAAAAATGGTTAGTATATCTAGCAAGGCCTGACCAGGTAGACTCTTCAGTTTTCTCTTTCCCATTCTTAAACCCATGTTGGCCAGGCTGGTCTCAAACTCCTGACCTCAAGTCATCTCCCCGCCTCGGCTTCTGAAAGTCCTGGGATTACAGGCATGAGCCACTGTGCCTTGCCCCATCCTGGATTCCTATATAAGTAAAAGGAAACATTTTATATATGTGCCAATAAGTTTGTTTTCTACCACCAGTCCTCCTCTGTTCATCCCACAGAGATCATACTTCCTCTGGAAAATTAGCTGCCATGTAACTAGAAATATAACAATTACAAGATTCTCCAGTAGTTCATTCTGACCAACTAAGTGTTCAGTCATGAACCTGTGGATCTAATGCTTTTTCATCTTAACTGCGCTGAAGTATCTCCTGTTTTCTCCACTCAGAGACATCTGGCATCCCTCTCAGTAAAAACTGCCACCCCTTCGTGGGACTTGGAAACATATGAACAGGCAGCAATGCAGCCTGTTGCTAAAACACCTTCTGGGCCCTGGTTGCTTTGAATTTGACTGCATTTGCCAATTGTTGATTCAGGGCAGTAGTTCTTAGTTGGAGGTGATTTTGACCGCAGGTAACGTTTGGCAATGTCTGAAAGCATTTTAATTGTCACAGCTTGGGGAAGGGGGTACTGCTAATGTCTGGTGGGTAGTAGCCAAGGACTTGGTCAAATATCATGCACTGCACTGGACAGACACCCACAACAAAAAATTATCAGGCTCCAAATATCAGTTGTGCCAAGGTCGAAAAAGCCTAAGTTGAAGGTTCTGTATGACCAGCCCTGGGCAGGTGCTGGGCATTAGGCCTAAACCTATGCAGGGGAGGCATTAGAGCGTCCATTCTGGGCCTGGCTCTGGGAATCTCAAGGACAGAGCCTCTAGTGGCAAAGAATAACAAGTAATGAAAAGATTTAAAACTAAAGGAAATTCACAAGATTTCCCTTACTACGCCAGCCAGGCTGTGTGTGTGTGTGTGTGTGTGTGTGTGCGCGTGTGTGCACGCGCGCGCACTTGATATCTGTGAGTGGAAAGAGCTGTTGCCTGAAAGATGGAAACCAGGAGAATCCGAGGTCTAGATGTGCCACTGCTTGGGGGTTCGCCATATCACTAAGTTCTGGCATTTAAGGCATTTGGTAGTACTTTATACCCATTTCCATTTTGCTACAAAATGCTGTCTGGAAAGATTTGAGTTTAATTTTGAGAGTTACTGGTTGAACCAGGATTCTTGGAGGGAGGCATTCAGCATATTGATTTTTTTAATGTTAGATAAAGGGACATTTATTTCTAACAGAGGAAATGGCTATGTTAACTACTCTAATGGCTTCCTTTACCATTCGGGAAGTTTGCTATTATTAGAGGGCACTAATTATGGCTTAAGCCTGGTACAGCATAAGAAAGATATAAAACATAACTGTACTTGGGTGGAGAATGTAAACGGCATACTGTCTTACTGTCATTGTAGAAATCTGTCCTGGAATTTCTTGAGGGTTAAATCATGGAATGGACAAAAGTTGAGACATAAGGATACAGTATAGTATGGCAGTGAAGAGTCTGACAGTTGAACTCACAGAGTAGAATGGTGGTTACAGGCACAGAGGAGGAGGAGAGTGGGGAAATGTTGGTCAAAAGACACAATCTCAGTTAGGAGGAATAAGTTGGAGAGGTGTATCCTACTACATAGTGACTATAGTTAATAACATTGTAGTTTATACTTGAAAATCTCTAGGAGAGTAGAATTTAAGTGTTCTCAACACACACACACAAATTCGTAAGAATATAAGGTCATGCATATGTTAATTAGCTCAATTTAGCTATTCCACAATGTATATGTAGTTTAAAACACCATGCTGTACTCCATAAATATATATAATTTTGTTTTGTCATGACTTCTGTTCTTTTACATTTGCTGAGGAGTGCTTTACTTCCAACTATGTGGTCAATTTTGGAATAAGTGTGATGTGGTGCTGAGAAGAATGTGTATTCTGTTGATTTGGGGTGGAGAGTTCTATAGATGTCTATTAGGTCTGTTTGGTGCAGAGCTGAGTTCAACTTCTGGATATCCTTGTTAACTTTCTGTCTCATTGATCTGTCTAGTGTTGACAGTGGGGTGTTAAAGTCTCCCATTATTACTATGTGGGGATCTAAGTCTCTTTGTAGGTCCCTAAGGACTTGCTTTATGAATCTGGGTGCTCCTGTATTGGGTGCATATATATTTAGGATAGTTACCTCTTCTTGCGGAATTGATCCCTTTACCATTATGTAATGGCCTTCTTTATCTCTTTTGAACTTTGTTGGTTTAAAGTCTGTTTTATCAGAGACTAGGATTGCAACCCCTGCTTTTTTGTTTGTTTGTTTGTTTGTTTGTTTGTTTTCCATTTGCTCAGTAGATTTTCCTCCATCCCATTATTTTGAGCCTATGTGTGTCTCTGCACATGAGATGGGTCTCTTGATGGGTCTTGACTTTTTATCCAATTTGCCAATCTGTCTTTTAATAGCCAATTTACATTTAAGGTTAATATTGTTATGTGTGAATTTGATCCTGTCATTATGATGTTAGCTGGATATTTTGCCCATTAGTTGATGCAGTTTCTTCCTAGCCTGGATGGTCTTTACAATTTGGCATGTTTTTGCAGTGGCTAGTACTGGTTGTTCCTTTCCGTGTTTAGTGCTTCCCTCAGGAGCTGTTGTAAGGCAGGCCCGATGGTGACAAAATCTCTCAGCATTTGCTTGTCTGTAAAGGATTTTATTTCTCCTTCACTTATGAAGCTTAGTTTGGCTGGATATGAAATTCTGGGTTGAAAATTCTTTTCTTTAAGAATGTTTAATATTGGCCCCCACTCTTTTCTGGCCTGTACAGTTTCTGCCAAGAGATCAGCTGTTAGTCTGATGGGCTTCCCTTTGTGGGTAACCCGACCTTTCTCTCTGGCTGCCCTTAACATTTTTTCCTTCATTTCAACCTTGGTGAATCTGACAGTTATGTGTCTTGGAGTTGCTCTTCTTGAGGAGTATCTTTGTGGCATTCTCTGTATTTCCTGAATTTGAATGTTGGCCTGCCTTGCTAGGTTGGGGAAGTTCTCCTGGGTAACATCCTGAAGAGTGTTTTCCAACTTGGTTCCATTCTCCCCATCACTTTCAGGTACACCAATCAGACGTAGATTTAGTCTTTTCACATAGTCCCATATTTCTTGGAGGCTTTGTTTGTTTTTTACTCTTTTTTCTCTAAACTTCTCGCTTCATTTCATTCATTTGATCTTCAATCACTGATACCCTTTCTTCCACTTGATCGAATCGGCTACTGAAGTTTGTGCATGCATCACATAGTTCTCGTGCCATGGTTTTCAGCTCCATCAGGTCATTTAAGGTCTTCTCTATACCGTTTATTCTAGTTAGCCATTCGTCTAATCTTTTTTCAAGGTTTTTAGCTTCCTTGCAATGGTTTCGAACATCCTCCTTTAGCTCGGGGAAGTTTGTTATTACCGATCTTCTGAAGCCTACTTCTGTCAACTTGTCAAAGTCATTCTCTGTCCAGCTTTGTTCCGTTGCTGGTGAGGAGCTGCGATCCTTTGGAGGAGAAGAGGCACTCTGGTTTTTAGAATTCTCAGCTTTTCTGCTCTGTTTTTTCCCCATCTTTGTGGTTTTATCTACCTTTGGTCTTTGATGATGGTGACCTACAGATGGGGTTTTGGTGTGGATGTCCTTTTTATTGATGTTGCTGCTATTCTGTTCTGCTTGTTGGTTTTCCTTCTAACACTCAGGACCCTAAGCTGCAGGTCTATTAGAGTTTGCTGGAGGTCCACTCCAGACCCTGTTTGCCTGGGTATCACCAGCGGAGGCTGCAGAACAGCAAATACTGCAGAACAGCAAATGTTACTGCCTGATCCTTCCTCTGGAAGCTTCATCTCAGAGGGGCACCCAGCTGTACGAGATGTCAGTCGGCCCCTACTGGGAGGTGTCTCCCAGTTAGGCTACCTGGGGGTCAGGGACCCACTTGAAGAGGCAGTCTGTCTGTTCTCAGATCTCAAAGTCCATGCTGGGAGAACCACTGCTCTCTTCATAGCTCGATTGGAAATGCAGAAATCACCCGTCTTATGTGTCACTCACACTGGGCTGTTCCTATGTGACCATCTTGGAACAAAATGGAAGAACATTCCATGCTCATGGATAGGAAAAATCAATATCATGAAAATGGCCATACTGCCCAAGGTAATTTGTAGATTCAATGCCATCCCCATCAAGCTACCAATGGCTTTCTTCACAGAATTGGAAAAAACTACTTTAAAGTTCATATGGAACCAAAAAAGAGCCTGCATTGCCAAGACAATCCTAACCAAAAAGAACAAAGCTGGAGGCATCACGCTACCTGACTTCAAACTTTACTACAAGGCTACAGTAACCAAAACAGCATGGTACTGGTACCAAAACAGAGATATACACCAATGGAACAGAACAGAGCCCTCAGAAATAATACCACACATCTGTAACCATCTGGTCTTCGACAAACCTGACAAAAACAAGCAATGAGGAAAGGATTCCCTATTTAATAAATGGTGCTAGGAAAACTGGCTAGCCACATGTAGAAAGCTGAAACTGGATCCCTTCTTTACATCTTATACAAATATTAATTCAAGATGGATTAAAGACTTAAATGTTAGACCTAAAATCATAAAAACCCTAGAAGAAAACCTAGGCAATACCATTCAGGACATAGGCCTGGGCAAGGACTTCATGACTAAAACACCAAAAGCAATGGCAACAAAAGCCAAAATAGACAAATGTGATCTAATTAAACTGAAGAGCTTCTGCACAGCAAAAGAAACTACCATCAGAGTGAACAGGCAACCTACAGAATGGGAGAAAATTTTTGCAATCTGTCCATCTGACAAAGGGCTAATACCCAGAATCTACAAAGAACTTAAACAAATTTACAAGAAAAAATCATAGTTGTTCGGCCGGGCGCGGTGGCTCACGCTTGTAATCCCAGCACTTTGGGAGGCCTAGGCGGGCGGATCACGAGGTCAGGAGATCGAGACCACGGTGAAACCCCGTCTCTACTAAAAATACAAAAAATTAGCCAGGCGTGATGGTGGGTGCCTGTAGTCCCAGCTACTCGGGAGGCTGAGGCAGGAGAATGGTGTGAACCCAGGAGGCGGAGCTTGCAGTGAGCCGAGATCGCACCACTGCACTCCAGTCTGGGAGACAGAGCAAGACTCCATCTCAAAAAAAAAAAAAAAAAAAAAAAAAAAAAAAAAAAAAGAAAAAATCAAACAACCCCATCAAAAAGTGGGTGAAGGATATGAACAAAGACTTCTCAAAAGAAGACATTTCTACAGCCAACAGACACATGAAAAAATGCTCATCATCACTGGCCATCAGAGAAATGCAAATCAAAACCACCATGAGATACCATCTCACACCAGTTACAATGGTGATCATTAAAAAGTCAGGAAACAACAGGTGCTAGAGAGGATGTGGAGAAATAGGGACACTTTTACACTGTTGGTGGGACTGTAAACTAGTTCAACCATTGTGGAAGTCAGTGTGGCGATTCCTCAGGGATCTAGAACTAGAAATACCATTTGACCCAGCCATCCCATTACTGGGTATATACCCAAAGGATTATAAATCATGCTACTGTAACAACACATGCACACATATGTTTATTGTGGCACTATTCACAATAGCAAAGACTTGGAATCAACCCAAATGTCCATCAATGATAGACTGGATTAAGAAAATGTGGCACATATACACCATGGAATACTATGCAGCCATAAAAAGGGATGAGTTCATGTCCTTTGTAGGAACATGGATGAAGCTGGAAACCATCATTCTCAGCAAACTATTGCAAGGACAGAAAACCACATACCGCATGTTCTCACTCAAAGGTGGGAATTGAACAATGAGAACAGTTGGACACAGGGTGGGGAACTTCACACACCAGGGCCTGTTGTGGGGTGGGGGTCTGGGGGAGGGATAGCATTAGGAGAAATACCTAATGTAAATGACGAATTAATGGGTGCAGCACACCAACATGGCCCATGTATACATATGTAACAAACCTGCACGTTGCGCACATGTACCCTAGAACTTAAAGTGTAATAATAATAAATTTCATTAAAAAAAAACAAATTTAAGTTATTCTTATTTCAGAATGTGAGCTCACTCACCCACACAGATGCTAGTTCTTGAATTTTGTTTGTACTAACTGAAAAACAACTTTTTGGTTGGTTGACACATTTACCCCACTGGGGCCTGAATTCACCCCCTTTTAGGAGGGACAGTTTCCGAATATGCCATGAGGTGTCTGCAGTGTAGATCCATGCTCTCTGCAAACAGGGGCAGCGCCTCTGTAGCTGAGTCCTTTCCCAGACTCCTTTAAGAAATTTCAATAGGCTTTCGCAGAGCTGTGCCTGCTCCAAAATATGCATTGACATAATAAACCACAATGGATTTAAGTGTTTAAAGTCAGAAATACACTTTTAAAAATAAGTACTTCAGTTGGCCGTTGGAGCAGTAATACCTGGATGCCAAGTTGAATTTGTTTAGAATAAACCACAGAGTAAACTTTAAAAAATAAAAAATAAAAAAAAATTTTGATTTGTCAATTAAAATATACATTTATAAGAAAAAATAATAAAACACTTTCCACATCATAGTTTATCTATAGAAAATGTGTCACCTTAAAATTGTATACTTTTGTTGAAAATGGATATTGAATAATGTCAAACATGAAAATGTAGCAGATCACTCAGAAGTATTCACTAGAGGAAAAGATTTAAAAAAAAAAGAGAGTCTGACACAGGAACCACACTGTGCTTGAGCCCCACAAAGCTTCCACATTCGAACTCTTCTGGACTGTAAGCATGGCGTTTATTTGCTGTGCACCTCAGTTTCCTCATCTGTGAAATAGACATGACAACAAACCTCACAGGTTTGCTGTGAAGCCTAAGTGTATTAATATGTGTAAAGTACTCAGAAATGAAGTAGTCAATCATTGTTAGCCTCTAGTGTATTGTTTCTGTTGTATTTTTGAATCTCAGATGTCAGAGACTTAAAAAAAATTTCAAAAGAAAACGATAATGCAACCTGATTTCTATTTTGCTTCTACCACTTAAGTAATAAATGATAGGTGTTAGTGCAAAGAGTGGTTGTCAGTCTTACTAGGAATTAAATATAATTGCCCAAAGAGGAATGATTTAATCGTAAAATGAAGTGATTTGAAGGTATTACTAAAGCAAAATTAGTTCTTGTCTCTTTGTCTCTGATAGACAAAAGCCAGAGAACCTTTCTAGTTTTTCTCTTGAAATGGTGTTCACAAACTTACAGTAGGGTGGTTTTTCTTTAATTTGCACTTTAATTCAGTGGAACTTTATTAGATTGAAATTAAGCAAATCCCAGAGAGGCCTGGAAACATAAATGGGTGTGAAATGTTATGGATTCTAAATTGGGCATTTTGAAAGACAAAGATGAAGGCTAATAGTTTACATTTAGTACTAAACTCTGTCATTCCAATGGAAAAATAGACAGCTAGTTTGAATCAAATAATGGGATTTGTTTTTTAGGTAATAATATAATGAGTTAGTTAAAAGAGCTAACTTGTAATAGATTTATTAAGCCATAAAGTTTCATTTCTTTGAACACCATATTGTCAAAATCTTCGCAGACAACTTCACTTATAAGAAAATTAAATGAAAGAACTATTTCTTTAAAAGGTAGATGTGGATTTTATCTATTTGGGGAAGGGTTGAAAATGCCACGTCAGTGGATCTGGCTGTGATCCGACCTCTTAATCCTGTTTTAATTATGGGTTCTTTGCTACTTCTGATTTTATAGTTATATGTGACTGACATTCAGACATCCATAGTAATTTTTTAAATATGTAATTTTACATAAGAGTCCCTTCAATGTGACCTTAAGGTGAGAGTCTCTAGATATAATTATAGAGAGGAAGGAACTACCGACCTAGAATGAGTTGATCATTTCCAGGGGTATCTCATTGTGAGATTTTTCAGTTGAACACTGTGGCAGTTTCACAATTCTACAAGCTTGACAGGAATGCAGAAGGGAGACCCACAAAGATTCTCATGTGGATGGCACTTGTCTGTTCCCACTGCTGTATATTTGAAAACACTAGGGACCAAATATGATTAACCACATACTTCTCCCTGGAGACTTGAACCCTAAATATGCCTTTTGCCACCATAGTCTGTGTTTTTTGAGACCAGTATGCTTGCAGCTAGGTGTCATTTGTCAAATATGACATGAATATTTGTTGTGCATGATCATTTTTGTTTAGGTTTAAAAATTTAATGGCAGTGAGTTATACTACCCGAAGATGCAGGCTGAAAGCATGAGTTTTGATAAAGTGAAATTTCATTTGATGATATCCATTATAAATCATTTTTCTCTAACTTTAAGATAACATCTCATTTTTACTGTCTTATTAACAAACTTTACCAATAGTGTTGTTTCCATAGTAAAAGATATGTTTTAAATTATATATGCCAAATATTTTCCTGAAACTTTAAGACGTTTCCACACTAAGCTCTGTTTCTTCATCTGTAAAGTGAAGATGTTAAGACTCCATTATCTCTAAGATCTCTTCTGATACTCAGGGTACCCTAAGTCTGATGTCCAGCCTTTTTTATTATGGAGAATATCTTGGTAAATTTCCAAAGGCTTGCGAGGTGTTTCAGATTGTATCACTCTGACTTGCCAAATGATCCTCTCTATTGACCATCACCAAATATTATTCCCCGAAACCTCTTCCCCTGCTCCATGGATGTGACTGTGGCTCCTTGTGGAGAGCGAAACCCAGCCTCTGCCTGCGAGGAGCCGATTACAGCTGTTAGAGGTCCAGTCATCCTGTCCTACTGATTGCATCTGTGTCTGGTCATCTGAGCGAGTGAAATATTAATCTGCTTTCTTCTCTTCACTCTTTTCATGTGTATTCCCCGAACAGAAAGGAGAACCTGACTGCTGTGCACTCTCCCTGGAGACAAGCGAGCAGCTCACCTTTGAGATCCCCCTGAATGATTCAGGTTCTGCTGGCCTCGGGGTGAGCCTAAAAGGGAACAAATCCAGAGAAACTGGAACAGACTTGGGGATTTTTATCAAATCCATCATTCATGGAGGCGCTGCTTTTAAGGTGGGTAGGAATGACATTTGTACATCCTTTGAGAAGGCACTTGGAGATGTGACTGTTGTACTTACAGACTGAATGGAGAAAGTGTCTGAAGACTTGAGGCCACTGAGGCTTTCCCGCCAGATACAAAAAATATATGTGTGAACAGATCTGGGGAATAATTGGCTGCCGTTTTTGTACCTTAACTGGTTATTTTTACTTCTTAGAGTTACCTCTAAAAACCCAACATGATTCACATTCTTTTTTGCATACTTTTTATTACTGCATTAGGATTCCTCTGAATTTGTAAACTGACAGAGTTGAGCCTAAAAGTACACAATCAGAAAAACAAAACTAAAAACAAGTAAACATAAAGGCAGCAAATAAGACAGTTGTGCTTGCAAGAATGAAAGCTCAGTGGAGCCTGAGAGTGATTGTAGTATAAATTAAAGGCCATTTATCACATTTTATACACTTGAAGAAAACCATGGTACCCAGAATGCATATTTCCTTTCGAATACTTAAAGAAGCTTATAGGTTTCCAGATAAAGAAGGAAGGTCATGCTTCAGTCCTTTCACGTTGAGGTGAGCATAGTGTACTGCTTAGCTAGATGGCCGGTGTTCAAGTCCAGCTCAGTCCTTGCTAGCTGTATGGAAATGTAGGCAAGGGTCTTGACCAGTTGTCTCCCATTTCCTCACAGGTAGAATGGTGATAATAAATAATACCTACTTCATAGGCTTCTAGGATTCAATCACACAATGTGATGAAAACAGTAAAGTGATGATAGAGGAAGGATACACGTTTGCACCTCTTGCCACCCTCATTATTATCTCATACCGTGCAAGGAGACTTCTTGAGTTTGAATTCTGCCTTACCTCCTCTCTCCCTGTGAATGTAGGTAAGCTTCTCAGCCTTGACATGCCTCAGTTTCCTCATTTGTGAAATTAGCAGTGCCTGGTTCCTCATGCTGCTGTTAAGACTAAAAGAGACAATATGTGTCAAGTGCTTAGCACAGTGCCTGTCACCAGCTGCTGCTAAATGTTAGCCATCTGAAAATAATTTTGATATGAATAATGTCTGTCCTCTCCCATAGCAAAGCCAAGAAGGCCCCGTTACACTCTACAGAGCACCCCTGCACCTAGAATTCTGGCTTTGTTGAAGCAACTGTCTTCTCACACTTACCCTTCCACTTTTGTTTCAGACTAGATGTGGAGATAATGCCTTTTTCACTGGGAAATAAATGTACTTTGGATAGACACCTCTTCAGTTTACTCTTGGTTTAGTTAGCTTTTGTCGCATAATAAATAGTCATAATTTTTCGGTAATGTACATCAATAAGCCTTTATTTTTCTCATAGCTCTGTGCAGGGGAGCTGGGGTGTGGGTAGGATTCTCATTCAGGCTGGTGTCTCTTGATCCCACTGTAACTCTGCAGATCTGAGTGTGCTCTACTTCCTTCTCCTGCTCCTTGGATCAGCAGACTAGCTGGGGCATGTCCCTCTCATGCCTCGAGCTGTCAGAGGGCCAGCGGCAGTGGGTGAATCCACGGGCTCCAAACTAGCACATTGTCACCCCACACATAGGCCACTAGTCAAAGCAAGTCATATGGCTGAGTCCAAGGTGGAGCAGTAGAAAACATACTCCACCCACGATGAAGTTATGGCAAAGATGTAGATACAGAGAAGGGTAAAGAATTGAGTCCCATCACTCCTTCTATAAAACTGGCTCAGAAATACATAACCAGGAGCAAAAGAGAAATAGTAGTAATAGCAACAACAACAATAGCAATGAACATTTATTGTGCTTAGTATATGCTGGACAGTAGGATAGGTGTTTTATATGGATTATCTAACTTTATTCACATTGACATTGGATTATTTTCAGGCCATTTTATCAAAGTGGAAATTACAGATTAGAGCCTTTAGTGCCTTTCCTGTGGTCAGATAGCCAGGAATTACTTTAAGATTTGAATCTAGGCAGTCTGACTCCACAGCCTGTGTTATGCTGCACTGAAATGAAGGTTCTTCCATATGACCCATTCATGTTCCTAGAGAGGAGGGCCCATTTGCCTGGAGGTGTCTTGTATGATGCTATCATCCTTAGCCAAGCCATCTAAATATGTACTAGGTTTGAGGATGAGTTCTTGGTCATGTTTGTGGATACCAGCTTGAAATTATTCTTCTTATTCCTAATGACAGCTCTATTTGCAGAATTTATTCCGAGTAAAATTGAAACTGAGATGACTTTTTGGAAATTAAAAGCAAACATCTTAGCTTTTTTATGGGCAATAACTTAAGCTCAAGCAGATATTGGCGAGCAGGTTTAATATGTATATCCACGTTTGTGTAAGTGAGCATCTCCTTACCTAAGCAGTTTCTAACAGTCCTGTTTCTTACAGAAAGATTTCACTTTCCATTTATGTAAATTTCTTTCCTGACGCTGGTCTGCTGAGTCAGACAATCACACCATTAAAAACCACTGGACAGCATATTTATAGCTGATCTTAAACAGTAAGAGGCATCAATCATGAACTTAGCCTTCTTGTGAATGTTTAGTATCCATTTGTCTTGTTTGCCTTTTGCAGTGTAAAGGGTAGAGGCCTGAGATTTGTTCACAAAAAATCTGATTAACCAGGAAAAAAAAAGTATTTTTCCATTCTCCTACTGTTGTTCCAGTAATCCACTGTTACTCCTCGGAAAATTGCCACCCATTCTATGATTCAGGATTCTGTCTTAGGAAAATTGTTTTGAGACTTTGTTCCTGTCCCTGTTGAGAGGATACAAATTTAACAGACTACAGTGTCCCTGGGGCAGAGGAGAGATAAGCACTGGGAACATCTTTGTCTCAGCATTTGGCCCTAGCTTTTTACCCGGAATCAATGAAATAGTCTTTCAACCAGAGCACAATCTTTTTCTCCTGGCCCTTCATACCACTAATTAGTTCTCAAGGTGTTTTTCCCTTTAGGGAAGGTGGATTTTTTGAAAACTAAACTACTTTGAAAGATATGACCAAATTCTTCCTGTGCATTCTGTGTGCTGGATTCTCCTGGGGGCTTCCGTTGGTATAAACAAAGATAGGTTACTTCTTGCCAGACGTAAAACCCCTGAATAACTTGACTCTAATTGAGGAGATTGCTTTATTTTGTTTTGTTTTGTTTTGTTTTCCTTTCCTTAACTCTCATTCTACTGCTTTCTGTCATGTCATCTCTTGTTTGAATTATTTCTGATAGAGGATGTAAATCTCTATTTGGAAACAAGAGCAGCCAGCTACACTAGGACGCCCTCTTGGAATTGAGTCCCTGACTCATTCTAAAAACCAAGAGAACAATAATTCTACCCTGCTCAGAATTATCCAAATGCTTAATCTCAACTTGATATTTAACTTCAAGTCTGTACATTAAGAAATAAAGCCCAGAAACTCTTCTGTGCATGCATCAGGCTGCACCACTTTTGATTACAGGCTGATTTGTCATACGGAGCTCTTCATAGGCCCCTCTGAAGCATAACTTGTAGCTATGCCTCTTAGTGTACTATGTGGCCATTGACCATAACAGCAAAATGTTGCTTCTTAGAGTATTGATGCCAATGTGCCTAAGCACTAGCATGCATTACATGTTGGTGGTTTCATTTAGTTTCTGTCTTTCTTCCTGGGCGTTTGCCCCTGACATACAGTGTAATTGCTTCTATAACTAAAATATACTAAATACAAGCATATATGTCAACTGCTTCTGAAAGAATTATGAGCAGAATGAAGTTATGACTTCCATGAGAATGATTTTCTAACATTTTGCTTTTATGGTTGGAATTTAAAGTGAATGTGGTAGTGCTGTTGCTGTTAAGTAAAAAGAAGTATCATCTTTGTTGCAGTTAGAAAAAATACCTTTCCCTAAATCCACATCAAAATTTCCCTAAATCCACATCAAAATTTGCTTTTTATTTTATGCAGGAAAGCACAAATAAAGTCTCAATGATCAGTCTGAAGATGTTAGATATTTTTATGTTCATTCGCTAAACATTTTAAATTCATTTTGAGATCAGTGGTTTTTCTTTGCTTTGCTTTTCATGTACCATATTAACTGAAAATTTTTAGTAAAAATTTTTACATCTATTGATGATACTTCCTTAAGTTGCTTGTTTTGCTACCCTAAAGAATTACTTTAAAAATGTATACATAACTAGAATAGTGTTCTTTTTAAAGTTAGGTGAGATATTGTAATAACACACTGTAGTGAGAATAAAAGTCCCATGAAGTCTGTTGTACCAGTTCTGAATGGTGTTTTTGACTTCAGTATGCTGACTTTATGAGTGGTATGTCTCCTATTGAAACTTTGAAATAATAAGGTAAAAAATTCAAATTTAAAGGAATTTTTGCTAAAGGAAAAATGTCATATATCAGATAGATTGTTTAGGGGCTGCTAAATAGAGAGAATACATTTAAGACTATCAGTTATTCTCTAGAAAATTAGTTAGCCAGGTTTGTGCTTAATAAATGCTCTTGATGATGATGAAATTAAGTGAAAGAAAAATGCCTGACATGGCTAATTGTAAATGTATGCACTCAGAATATGAAATAGACATAATTGAAGTAATTTGATTCCTGTGTGCTTAGGAAATTTGGGATTCTCCTTCTGAAAGATACAGGATTTCATAATCTGCACTGTTTAGTAATGGGCAAAAGAAAGAATTTGGACTAATATAAGCAATCATGATATTTTTAAATGACTAAACTCTAAATTTTTGGAGAGAAAATGCACAGCTCTAGAATATCCAGAAACATGGTGCTTGATCCTGAATCTCCATGTCTCATTGTTATGTGGGACATTTAACAGCATCCAAACTACTTAACTCCAGTAGGAGCTCCCAGCATGACTAATTTCTACCCCCATCTCTGCCAGTATCTATAAATCATGTGATAGATCTATAATTAATGAATTCAAAGGAAGATAAAAGGGACAGCTTTTTAAGGAAAACTAATGTTACATGATTTCTTCAACTGGCCATTTTTCTTAAAATTTATAATGTTTTCTACTGGTGGGAGAACCTTGAGGATCCTTACTGGTAGTCAGTGACTTCTAAGCTTTTACCTCTGGCATAAGGACCAGATAATGTGAGTATGTCAAAGTGCTATCGAAAATCCTCAAATGTAAGAAGCCAAACACTAACATTTTATTTCTAACCACAAAGATGTGATACATTTTAAGGACTTTAAAAGCAGGAACTTTGCCTGGAAATATACATAAATTCATAATCACTATATACCCAATAAGAATTTGACCTTAAAAAAGGAAGTTATTAATTTAAACATAGGAAAAATACATTTTAGCTAATTTTCTGTTTTAAAAAAATCTGAAAATGTTAGCATATGTTAATTCATACGGTCAGGCTTATTTATGAATTTTCTACAGTAGTAACTACTTTATTAAAATGTAATATAACATTACTTTTAAAATCTCAAAGTAGCTGGCACAGTAATGGGCACCTGTATTTTCACCTAAGCAGGAGGATCACTTGAGCTCAGGAGTTCCAGACTGTAGTGCAGTATAATCGTGCCTGTGAATAGTCACTGTGCTCTAGCCTGGGCAACACAGTGAGACCCCATCTCTTTTTTTAAAAAATCCCATAATTCCAGCATCTATCATTGTTTTTTCTTGCTGATCTTTATCACTTTTGCATTTTTATTTCATGAATGGAAATGCAAACAGGAAATAAATTTACATGTACACTGTACTGAATGAAATTTTGGAATGCTACAACATTTTGATGTGTATTTTGGGCTCCGTGATTGTCTCAATGGGCTTGAAAAAAAATTTAAGAGTTGATATTCCTAATGAAAAAGGAAATTATAATCTACAAAAGTTGATATAGCATGCTAATGATGCTTTGGCTCTGAAAATGGTAACTTTCTCCTGAAAAGCTATATTCATCTTCATTATGGGTACCTATAGGCCATATATATGTATATACACACACACACACACACACACACACACACACACGTGCGTAAGACCAGTTACTAGAAAAATGGACACAAACCAGAATGCTCAAATAAAACTCTGACCACAGTATGAACTCTGCATACATATACACACGTTTTTGTTCTAGCATTCTGGTTTGTACCCATTTTTATAGTGATTGGTTTTAAGCAATCTCAGTATAATACTAACAAGTGCAAGTGCATAAAAACCACCACCAAGAAGTAAATCAATAAGATAAGTATGTTGAAATGGCTTCCAAAATTCTAACCTGGTTAGGCATTCATGCAAATTATTCTTAATTCATATATAACATATATGCTTTAATAAGCTTCTTTTTAATCTGGTTTTCTAGGCCAAAGTAAATTACGAGCAGAAAATCAGACAGAAAATAGGAAAGGATGGAGAAGAAACTGGAATGACAGGAAAGAAAAAAGTATAAAACAAGCACAGAATGTTATTACTATATAGTACACCAGAGAATATTTCTGATGGTTTGAAGTCAATACTTCTCAAACTTTCTTGCAGAAGAAATTATAAGATTCAATGTGGCCATAGTAAAGGCCATAAGTTGCAGTATATCTGTTTATGCCCCATATTTTTCCAGAATGATTTTAAAACGAAAAGATTTATAATACATTTTGAAAGCATTATTTCAGAATGGTTTATGCATATGTTAATTCCTATAGTCAGGCTTATTACAATAAGCCTGACCAACATGGTGAAACTCCGTCTCTACTAAAAATAGAAAAACTAGCTGGGCATGATGGTACGCACTTGTAATCCCAGCTACTTGGGAGGCTGAGGCAGGAGAATTGCTTGAACCAGGGAGGCAGAGGTTGCAATGAGCCGAGATCACACCACTGCACTCTAGCCTGAGTGACAAGAGCAAGAGACTCTGTCTCAAAAAATAATAATAATAAATAAATAAAAGCTTCATATGCCCACAGGTGATTTGCTGCTGGGACTTCATTGGTTTGTTACATAGAAATGGAGTGAGGTTCTTAAGACAATAACTGAATTACATAAATTTAAATTTTACAATATCTGAACAAGTAGAGATAGGGCCAGTGTACAAAAAGTAATCAAGCTTTTTTTTTTTTTTTTTTTAGAATTCTGAAGGTTCTCTGAATATACCCTGGCATATTCAAGACAGCTTAGGTTCGTGAATCTCTCATAGTTACAATTTGTAGATGAAACTTAACACTAGGACCAAAAAACCTGTCTGATTTAGCAAGCACTTCTTGAACATTTAGATGAGTTAGGCAACAGTATATAGTGGACTAGACACAGCATACTTAAAATTACCCATTCTATAATCTAGGAAGGTAGTAACACAGTACATTAAATATATAAACAACACTAATATGATAAGAGCTATGATAGGCAAATGTGAGAAGTATTATGGGTGTTGAGATGATGGAGCATTTAATTCTGCCTGGGGAGAAAACTATGAAAGGAAGGCAATTGCTGAGGCTTGCTTGAGGTGAGGGGTAAGTAGACTTTGAAGAGGTGAGCAGGAATGCAAAGGGCATTTTGGGCAGAGGAAAGAATATGGGCAGTCACCAAGGTATGTACACCAGAATACAGTCTGTTGTGCTTGGAAAATAGAGGTCTTATTTGGGAAGAATGGACCTCTTCACATAAGCTGAAATGATGTGAAACATGTACTAACTTTTTTGTTTTAACAACTGTACTTTAAAAATCTTGATTCATTCTTGCCCTTCCATTGCAATTGTTTTTAAATGAAGGTAAATGATTTCAATCTGGAATACAAGGTTCTTTTCTTAGTTTAGGGTTTTGGGTTTTTTGGGGGGTTTGATTTGTTTTTTCAAAAAATGCAGTAGACAGATCTTGTCACAGAGTGATTGTAGGGCCCTGAGAAGGATTCGTTGAGGATAATTCTCTCCCTCAGTAAGGTGCCATCTTGCCTGGGGCCCAACCCTATTCCAGGGAACATCTGCTCTGCAACCTGAAGTCAAGCTTTGGGGTTTGGGACCCGGGTGTTGATAATATCCCAGGAGGCCATACCAAGGGCCCCGTTAGAAGCACGCAGAGGCAGAGGCCAACGTCTGGTCATGATTAATCCTCTCAACACCCTGGACCAATGTGGACTGGCCTTGGGCCACAGCCAGCTACCCCTGGGAAAGCCAGCCCACTTTCTCATGCTTCTCTCATATTCTTCAGTGGCTAGTTCAGTTCTTTGCCTTGGCTTTCTTACTTTTCCTCTGTATTCATTAGAATTTTAGAGGTAACAGGGCAGTTGGGGGGAGGGTTTAACAAAAAAATTCCCAAGCCAGGTGGATTAAGCCACACGGCATTGCCAGTAATCATGGCAGAGGAAGTACCCAGGCACCAGCGAATATACCACAGGGGATGAACTACAAGGTCGTTGGACCCCCCAGCACCATAAATATCCTTTACAGGACACATGGAGTAGCCTACAGCATACATAATGACCCCTCACCCCAAAGAATTATCTGGCCCAAATGTGCAATTGTGGAAAGACCCTGATGTAAATATTTGTTTTTTAAAAATGAGTATCTGTAGCTTTTATTAGATTCTCAAAGGAGTCTAAGAGCCCATAAAGGCTAAGAATCACTAGCAGATTGTTTGAAAACATGGGCTGCAGAGTGACCCAGACCTAGTTCACATCTGCTTTTAGAAACATGACTTGTAACAATTCATTTAACCTCTCTGACTGCAATTTCTTCTTTTATAAAATGGGGGCAAAAATCTCAAATATACAGGGTTTCTGTAAGGAGTAAATTGTCTGCTACATGTAAAGCGTTTAGCATGATGCACAGAGTAGAAACTCTTTGTCATTAATATAGTGCCTTTATTTATCTCTAGAAGTCTGAATTTAGAAGCAACGTAGCATAAAGGATTCATGTCATTAACCTTAGAGATGAGGAGACCTGGCTATGACCATACCCTTTGACAAGTCACTTAATTTCTCTGAGCCTTCATCTTTATATCTCCTAAATAGCAGAGAGTAGCATTTATATCACAGGGTTGCTGTAAGAAATGAATGGGCAAATATATGCAAAAGACATGCTCAAGGACTAGCCTACATTAGGTGTTCAGTAAAAGGGAGGTGTCATACTCAAAGGTCTTGTCTCCTGGTCCTCTGTGCAACCTACTGTGATAGGACCAGCTAAAGTTGATGAGATTGAAACCATGCCAGGACATGGAGAAGACCTAACCTCATACCAGTTTTTTTGTTCTAAAGTGCACTGAAGAAGTTACATTTTGTCTTTACTCTGTCCTCCTGATTCTTTTTAATATGTTTTCCTTCCCTTTGGGAATTTCCTTTACTCCTTTCTAGCTTGAGGATGGAGTTGGTTATGGGGGGATGCCAGAAGTGGGGAACATAATTGAAGTACTTTTGCTTAGGAGTCTGATGGGAGTAATCTAGGAAGAAAAAGGGGTGAGAGAGAGAGAGAGTGAGTGTGTGTGTGTGTGTGTGTGTGTGTGTGTGTGAGATAGAGAATATTGCTAGCATAACCCAGATGAAATAAATATCCTAGCATTACCAAGTAACATCCTTGAATATTTGAATTCATTTATGTAAAGTCAATTGTAAGTTAATATTCTCATGCCTAAATATTTACTAGAATATAATATTAATTTTAAAAACTGTAAAAAGCTAATTTTCTTTGTCCAAATTATTCCAAAGCAAATGGTACATACACAATTTTGAGAGAGATTTGATGAGTTTTTGAATAATGAGCTCCTCATTGAATCAACTTCATTTTAGGTCAAGACCGGACATAGACGTGCATGTATGGATGCCTAACTAAATAGGTAGACAGCCTTTTTTTTTTTTTTTTTCCTCCTGTGGGTTGCTCTGCCATGCCCCTGCACAGTTTCCTGTCTCCATGTCTTCTGTTGTGTGTCTTGATTTTATATTGTCTTCCCTTCCAGGAGATATCTGGTAGCATATTGTCCTCTCTGGTTCCAAAAGTCTTTTTTTTTCTTGAAGCATTACCCCTTTAGGGACTAGTCATTGTCATCTATGTAGAATATAGAATGGTTTGGTGAATAGGGACGCTGTGGAATTCAGAACTTGGGCTATTCTGTTCCAATTCTGACCTTAACTAGCTGAACAAGTCTAATATCTGTGGAAGTGCCTTTTCCTAATAGGTGTTCGATAAATGCTTTCTCGTCCTCTCTGGGCATCACATTATTCATCTGTAAATGGAAGAGGTTGGACGAGATGACCTCTAAGGACCCTTCCAGCTCTAAATTCTGTGATTATATTCTAAATGTTGGGACAACATGGTGCTTACTGGCATCACCATTAATGAAATTACACATCATTTATCTCATAAAGAAAAAGCACACACCAATAACAACAGAGCAGCCAAGCCTGACAGTGAGAGTGTGTGGATTTTTATTGCACCCACAACTCTCTGGTGATGCTTGTGATGAATGTGAATGTCTTTGAAAAAAAATTTCAGCTGCCCTGAGGTGACCTGAACTGTCTTTTTGTTTGGGACTTGGTTACAGGAAACATGCCCTACTTCAGTGTCATTCTGCATGCTTGAGATTTAGAATGTAACTGAAAATAAAAAAATAAAAAATAAAAAGTTTGTGCTTAATAACTGTTGATAGATTTTACCAAATAAAAATGTTCTCCTATCTTCTTGTCTGTTGTCTACCTCTTCACTCTGACCTTGTGTCATACTTCACAGAAAAGGTTCACAAGAGATTACCAGGTGGGATCTCACTCATATTTCCTTCCCTCCATCTCTAGAGGTTCCCATAAAGCTTCCATCTTTATCTTGTTTCTTCCTGTCGTAGCAGATGAGGTGTCCTGCCAAGACAAAGCACTGCAAAATCTGAACATTTCCTGTTAACCTCATTTCCTGTTAACAGGACTAGGACCAGGAACTGGATTCAACTCTTCTGCTTCCTCCTCCTCTTTAAAAACCACACATCAGTCTCCAGTCATCCTAAAATGATTTTTAGTAACAAGATTCAGCCCAATAGTTCTCCTTTCTTATATGACAATAGAGCAGAAATATTTCTCCAGTTGTATCTCACATCACATAACGAAACCATTCAGGGTGTTTTTGTCATTTCCCCCTTTTTCTTTTTTTTTTTTTTTTTTTTTTGGAGACGAAGTTTCACTATTATTGCCCAGGTTGGAGTGCAGTGGCGCAATCTTGGCTCACCACAACCTCCGCCTCCCCAGTTCAAGCGATTCTCCTGCCTCAGCCTCCCAAGTAGCTGGGATTACAGGCATGCACCACCGTGCCCGGCTAATTTTGTATTTTAAGTAGAGACAGGGTTTCTCCATGTTGGTCAGACTGGTCTCAAACTCCCAACCTCAGGGGATCCGCCCACCTCGGCCTCCCAGAGTGCTGGGGTTACAGGTGTGAGCCACCGTGCCCGGCCTGTCATATCCCATTTCATGTAGCCTTATGCTTTTTTGTGCCTCACTCAAAATTGGATAACAGAAATGAAGAGATTTCTTTCTTGTTTGGTCTTTGCTGTAAATCTCATTTCCAGACTTGCTTCAAATTAGGGTAAAGGTTAAGTGAAATGGGAAAACAAGAGGAAGGCAGGGGACATTAAGCTCTGAGGAGGCGGTCCACTTAAACAGTTTACATCTCTGACTTGATGCCTTTGTCTATTGATCCCATTACCCTGCCATCTCCATTTCTTCCCTGAGTGGGTGTGTCCTCCTATGGGCGGCCCCTGCAATCCCATGTGGCTAACACCCTCTCCAGCAGGCGGCGTGGGCAGTGTGTCTTCACCAGGGCATTGGCTCTGGGGAGCAGCAGCTCTCACCACACCCTCCCTTTTCACCACTATCAGCAGAGGGACTTCCTCGGGCCATCTGCTACTGCATTAGTCCAAGTTTAACGACCTGTCTGCACAGTTTCCCTCCCAAACTGTCTGGTTGGTTTCTATTGTTCATTGTGTGTGTCTGGCTATCTCATTTCTTTTTTTTTCTTTTACATTTTTTTCTTTTACATTTTATTCTGTTAATTTGACCACAAATCCCAGATACTTCTCACCACAAGAACTCTTTAATGTTTTCCTTTCCCTATTCTTGTGTTGCACAGTTGTAGTCTAGAGACAAGAAACAAAAGGAATTGTCGTGGAAGAACTAAAGAGTCAAGATTCATGGAAACCTTTGACTCGCTTTCGTGGCCTGGAACAAGTTACATTTGGTGCCTCAGTTTCCTTTTCTGTAAAATGTTTCTGAAAATATAAATCTTAAATTCTTAGGTTCTGTGAGAATCACTAGAGGTAATTTATGGAAGAATTCTCTGTATGGGTAAACTGTTATATGCCTGCTGTTAATTCTGTTGATTTTATTAGCAGCAGCAGCAACAGCAGAACATTCGTAATCACAGCTGTGCCTCATAGCAAGCACTTTCTACCTGAGTGTAGAATAGGTAGAGAGCATGTCCCCCGAGTCTGACTGCCAACATTTCAAGCGTCTTTGCTCCTGGGCTGCCTTTGGGGAAATGCACTGTGGTCCCTTCCAGTTCTTTTCTAGGCAGAGCAGGCATCCCAGTGTGTCAGCCACTGATCTAGGCCTCTGCTTATGAGGGACTTCTGGCTGGAGATGGTCAGTGCCTCATTCACTCAGAAGTGAATGAGACCACAGTCTGGACTGCCTATTCTTGTGCTGAGGTTCTTTGTGCTTTGTAGTAAGTGGTATTTCTTCCTGAAGATGCTGGTTGAAAGTACTCATTCATCAGAGCCTCTTCGAAAAAACCTTGACAATTCTTTTTGTCAAGCTTTTCCACCAGAAGATATTAGGGCAAATTGGCCCTTTTCTACACACCTCTGTGTTCTTTGGCAGACGAGCAACTTTGTGGTTGTGTTAGATAAAATTATGTGGTTTTTTTTTTTTTAGTACTGTTCAATAGAGCTAACAATGATATCAGGAGATACATTACTACTGTCAAGAACACAGCATTTATGCATGATTCCTCTCTGTGCCTGAAAAGGCACATTCTCCTTCAAGAGTTGTGACTACCTCCTTCGGTTTCCAAACCCCCTTCCCTTGAGTCAACAACATGGTCTCTGCCACAGCAAATGGCAGAATCAGGTCAGATTAGCATGCTTGCCAAAGATTTAGGTAAGAGGCATTATTCAAATGTCTAAATTATTGCAGCTCAGGACTCTAAGATTTCTAAAAAATACTTTCACACAATTCATTATCACTGGTATTTGTGACTATTTGATAAGCTCCAGAGCCTTTTTCTGCCATGGAAAATAAATCACTTCTAACAGCTAGGTTGTTTTTTTTTTTCTTTTTTTCATTTTTAAACTTGAACTTTTCCCCAAAACGCCACATGTCATCAGCATACTTTTCTCTGTTGAATACTGTTTTTCTTTCTTCTGCCTTAGGATGGTCGTCTGCGAATGAATGACCAGCTGATTGCAGTTAATGGGGAATCTCTTTTGGGAAAGTCCAACCACGAAGCTATGGAAACACTTAGGCGGTCGATGTCCATGGAGGGAAACATCCGAGGGATGATCCAGTTGGTGATTCTGAGGAGGCCAGAGAGACCGATGGAGGTGATGCAAATCTTGATTCTCCTCAGCAAGTTGCCCAAATTGCCACCAGCATGTGCAGACTTCCATTCCTAGTATGGCAGCTAGACTCATATTGAGAAAATATGCCCCAGAAGGGCTTTGATGGATTTGCATGGGGAACAGGTGGTTGTATATCTTAGGTATAATAGAAAGATGTAAAAATGTGCATATAAAGTAAGTCATTTATCAGATGTAACAGGTCTATAATTTCTAGTTTTTTCCCCCAGAAATTCCAAGAGCTCTGAACTTGTTCATAAACATCTTTATATACTTTTTTGTTTGATATGCTAGCAGTGTCCATACCTTAGAAAGTATCTAATCACATGTGTACAATGTTTAATGTGGAGATCATTATAATGCAGTCAGCTCTCTGTATTCTCTTCCATAATCTGCATATAAAGAATACAGACCTGAGACTTAACTAATTTAACATTTGATTTATTAAACAAGCCGCTTGCTCGTGTTGTTAAATAAATGGGAGTCTTGTTTTTTGAAATATTTTATTATTTCTTATAAGTTTTTAAAAATATCAAGAATAGTTTCACTTATACGTGGAATCTAAGTGTATGATAGCTTTAATAATAATATTCCTAAACATAAAAATACCTAAACATAAAAATACCTAAAACATTATTTTCTCTTATATGAAGAATAATTATTAAATGCTCATAAAATAATTTTAGAAAAAGGTAAGAAGAAAAAGTTAGTAGTACTGAAAGTTAAGAAAAACATCAGCAAATCACAATTTTGTCATATCAGGATATTCTCTAAGGCCAAATTGTGTTTGTGTAATAAGATAATATACAAAATTTAAAAAACTATTAAAAAAGCTAATATAAAATACTAGTTTTAATAAAGAGTTCAGCTTAAAAATTGAAAAATGAAAGCTTTATCAAGTTAATCAAGAGTTAATGGTAGTGGGGCTCATTGTAGTTAAAAGCTTCAGCTCTGGAGTTTCGAATTGCTTGGGTTTCAATCCTAGATTTGCCATTTCCAGGCTATGTAAGTACATACATAATTGAGTGCTCGGTATTCATAGATGACAGATATTGTTGTCTGTTTTATCCCTTAATGTGTCCTTGGTTCCCACATGTAGTAGATGCTTGATAAATATTGAGTGAATGAAAATGTCACATCTGAGACTTACTTCATCTCAGAGAGTAAACTTGAGTAGTAAAGTTATATGCTCTATCTTACTTCGTTCTATTATCAGCCACTGGCAAGGAGTAACTATACCTTTTATACTCTCCTTTATATAAGCTTGTAGATGTTAAATAAATTTAAATTGTCCAATTACTGGAGACTAAATATAATGAACTTATTTTCAACATTTGTGTCTGCTTAAGTGACAGTGTGCCATAAATATTTAATGGGCTTTACTTATGTACCTAGTTATAACACCCTTATCTGCCACTTCTTGCCCTGAGAGAATTGGCCCCATCTGGTTTAGGATAGTTCTTACTCCAGAGCCCTGGGACTCCATGGAACCCGTTTGTTGGAAAGAGTTGAAAGGATGGACTGTGAACGCCTGAGTCATCCCTTCTGTGCATCTGCATATCAGATCTCCCTTAAGACTTTTTAAACAAAGATACCTCAACTAATAGAAGAGTCTGGAAGAAACTGCTGTAGCATAACATACCTGTGCAGATAGCAAAAGTTAAAAAAGAAATGACTATGGTTCTAAAAGAGTTAGTAGACGACAGCAGATAGGCGTTATATATTTTGGCTCATCTCGTTGGCACACTTTACTATTTGCATTCCCCTTTACTGCAGGTATGTTCATTTTAATTCTCACACTCTGGGATAGATTGACATTATTCCATCAGAAGAAAGTATGAAACTCTCATTTGTTGCCCGCCATCAGAAATGCCATGTTAATGTAGATCACCAGGGAATTGATCAAGAATAAGAACTGGGTCAAAAAGCAATTTCTATGAGGACATTTAAACAAAATCCATTTTTAGTTTCGCTAATATTTACATGCTTTCCATGGGGAATGAGCAGGCACTTGACTCTCGGCTACTGAGCATCTCTGCGGTACCCATGAAGATTAAAGAGCATTAATTCTTATAAAGACAGAAGACTAATGTACAGTTTATCTTTATTAAATTGAAAAAAATTGCAACTGTTTGATCTTCAAATCTGTGTTTCACTGTGTCAGAGCATATTTTGTGTGCTCATGTTTTTGCTGTATTCTCTGGTGGAACAGCACTTGCCCTCTGGTACAATAAAAAGCATCCATAACCTAGAAAAAGGTCTCAGCACTGTTGATACATTCAGGCAAATCAATTAGTTAGATTTGCCAGGAATACCAAAATGGTTGCTTGAACATTATATTGATATCTCAAAAATTGAAGAAGCTACTTAAGAGAAGTCAAAATATATAGTTGTTGGGATTTTTCCCGCATTACCCAGATGTACAAGATATGTAAACAGTTTTGATGAGGACCTTGTGAAGAATACATAATGAGCCCTTGATTGAATCAAAATCGTTTTAAACAGAAACATATTTTTCAAAGGATGAGCTTGAGGTTCAATTGTAATTCTATTTGAGCCTAGAGACTTGGTATGAAAAAATGGGTTATGACCTGATTTTGTTTTTCCTTTCCCCAAAACATTTCCCTCCCTGCTGCCAGCTCATCGTGGCAAAAGCAGAATATGTTTAAAAATCCATTATATTTTTTATTGGCTGGGACACTAATGGAGGGCTCTGCGACGGCTCTATTTTACAGGCTGAATACTTTAATTAGGCTAGTTACTGATCAGTTGTTGGGATATCGATTGTGTCATTTATCAAAGAGCTGGGGAAGCAGAAAAAAATTTTTTGTTCTTGTTGTTATTGTTAAATCAAAGCACAAGGCTGTACAAAGCAAGCCCTAGCTCTCTCTCTTGCTGCAGCTCCAGCTTTAATTTAGGACTAGCTTGCCTCCTATACCAGGCTCGGTTTGACTAGCAGTTCGGAAGAAAGGGTAATACACTGGGTGTGGGGAAAGTGTTACAAGCCTTGACAAAAAGCTAAAGGACCTTCAGCAGCTGAAAACATTTTAATTATTAAGAATGCAAAAATGGAATGTTTTAGATATTTTGTGTGACTAGCTCAACACTGAATTTTTATAACCAAAGAGGAAAATATAAATCCAATGCATTGTTTTAGCCAAATGCTATTCTCAGAAGAGCTCTGGGAATCAGATGGGGCTGCTGTTTGTGGTACATTCTTCTCACAAATGGTCAAGGGAACAGCCATGAGATGACTTCCAAATCATTTACCTCCTTAAAATCTGTTATGGAGACAAATAATACGAACAAGAGCAAACCCCAATTCTCTTTGCTCCAACCTTTTTGAAAAAAAAAAATAGTTCAGAGTTCTCTATAATCAGCCTCCTCCAATAATTCCCTCTTCAGCACCTGTGGAAGTTGGATCGTAGGGGTGTTATTCTGGATACAGCAGTTTTCAGAAAACTGTGAATGTGTTTACAGACTGTAAAAATCAAAATAGGAAAGGGAAATATAGGGGGGAACCCTCAGGAGAACTGCTGTCTGGCGTTGTCACAGCGGTTTGATTTAGCTCCTGGCCAAAGACCTAGTATCTGCAGAGACACACTGGTGGCATTTCAGAGGCGAACCTGCTTGAGTTCTGACTTGTCCTGGAGCATATGCACTTAGGCGCAGAGAGAGAGAGGAACCAGCTGGTTGGCAGAGAAACACCCTTGGCATGAACTGTATTCCTGTGTTGACACTGCCACAAGCTGTATTCCCAGATGGAAGAAAATTTGAAAGAAGCCAGTTGTAAGTGGGAAAAGAGAATAATAAAGTTAATCCTCTTTTGTGTTGGCTATCAGCACTCCTAATCCTTAGCACCACATTGTCAGTACTTTTTATTTTATACTCAAAGATGTTTTCACTGATAGGGCCATTTTGAGTTTCCACAGTTGAGGACTTAAGTGTAATAGACTCTTGAAAGACTATTCATACAGCGATCATTCTTTCACTTTGCTTCAACTGACCAAGTTGGAACATATTAAAAATGCAAATGTAATTTTTACTTTTATCTCTTAGGATCCTGCAGAGTGTGGGGCATTTTCCAAGCCATGCTTTGAGAACTGTCAAAATGCTGTAACCACCTCTAGGCGAAATGATAATAGTACCCTGCATCCACTTGGCACTTACAGTCCACAAGACAAACAGAAAGGTAAGAGTCTATTCATTTTATCCACTGCAAATGGAGTGAGAAAACACAAAAGTGTCTTTTTATCTTAAAAAAAAAAATAGTCAAGGGGAGTTAATTAGACTAAGTGCAGACTTTGTTACTCAGTCACAAACACTGAGAGATTGGGGGGAGAGCTGACTCAGAACTTGTGAATCAGATTCCTGGCAATGTCTCTAGTTTAAGTGACACTTTCTGTGCTTGCTGCCCCAAACATGGAGGGTTATATATAAAACAAACGATCACTGGAGAATCAAAGATGGCAAACTGTTATTTTTTAAACTCTTCTAATATTGGAAATTACCAAGTATAAATAAATACCAAAATTTTAAACTGTATGGATTTATAATCCATAAAATGGTCATAGCGTGATTCACAGATGATCTTCGATTATAATATGAGTATGATGAATGGGTGAATATCCTAACCTGAAACCATCTCGTGATGGTTGGCATGTTCTTGTTATTGTCTTGCTACACTGTCTTGCCTTATTATCTGACATGGATCCCATTTCTAGCCGACTCCAGATGTAAAAAAATCCAGGTTTTCCTCTTTGTCTTTTAAAAAATATAGTTCAAGTCACCAAGAAAATTGTTTTATCTCCCTGTATCTCTTTTCTTTAATAACTTGAATTTTTTATTACAAAAGCAATACATATTCATTGCAGAAAATTTAGAGAAAAGAAATAAAAAGAAAATTTAATTTTACTTATACTTCTATCAAAGATCCTAATCAGTAACATGTATATCTTTCAGGATGTTTTAATGAAAATATTTTTTACATAAAGTGAAATAATGAAATGTATGTAATGTTTAGGAAATTGCTTTTTAAAATTAATAGCACATTATATGCCTCTTAGTCATTGAATATTCTTCTACAATATCACATTCAGTATTTGCATAGTGTCTTTTGAAGGTAAGTACCATATATTATGTAATCAGTCCCTATATTTTGAACACTTAAGATGTTATCATAATTTAACTATGTGGAAAGAAGTTCCAAGCTGTGAAATTACTCCATCATAACATACTTGTAAATCTGAGGTGGCTCTAGAATTAAATTGTCTCATTAGAATGGGATGTTGTTTTTTCCACGGAATTCCTCCATTTTAGCAAGAGTAGTAGCAACAGCTGCTATCATTTATTAAGTGTTTACTGTCTGTTAGATACTGTGTTGAGTAATTTGCATGCAGACTCAAAGTGGATATTATCTTCGTTTTACAAATGAAGATCTAGAAAGTCAAAGAGAGTAAATAATTTACTCACGAATGCATATTTGATACATGCAGAGTCTGGATTCAATTCCTGTCTCCCTGTCTTCAGTTTGTCTTCCAAACCACAGCATGGGTCTGACTTATATTGGTCTCTTGAAACTATTGGAGTCCTTTCACCTACTGAGAATGCCCATTAGAAACTGACTTTAGACCAGGCACAGTGGCTCACGCTTGTAATCCCAGCACTTTGGGAGGCTGAGGCAGGCAGATCACTTAAGGTCGGGAGTTCGAGATGAGCCAGGCCAACATGGCAAAAATCCCATCTCTACTTAAAAACAAAAAAATTAGCCTGATGTGATGGCACATGCCCGTAATCCCAGCTACTATGGGCGGGGTGGGGAGGGGTGGGGAAGAAGAAGCTGACTTTACTTAGTATACAGATAAAAAAAAATACTCAGTATGTCTTTTCTCACCTTAAAGAAATTATGGTGGCAGGCACCTGTAGTCCCAGCTACTCGGGAGGCTGAGCAGGAGAATGGCGTGAACCCAGGAGGCAGAGCTTGCAGTGAGCCAAGATCTTGCCACTGTGCTCCAGCCTGGGCGACAGAGCAAGGAGACTCTGTTTCAAAGAAAAAACAGAAATTAAAAGTTTTCTTGACAGAACAAGATTGCCTTCTGAAATCTTAAATTGCAGTAGCAAAAGAGCCTGGGAAAGGAATGGCATGTTTTCTGGAAAATAAAACAGCCTTCTTTCTACCTTATGATCATGAATGTGGACATCTGTATTAAAATATCTAGATTTTATATAACTTGATTGGCATTTAATTCTCTAGCAACATGTGGCCCGGTGTCTACTAAGTCTAGAGTTTAATTCCTAGTTACTCCAGTGACATCTAAATGAACACTAAGTACCTTTTGTTTCATTTTTAGTATCTATAAAATACAGTTATGTGCCACATAATGACATTTTGGTCAACAACAGACCGCATATATCATGGTAGTCCTGTAAAGATTATAATGGAGCTGAAAAATTCCTAATGCTATACTATAATTTTTATCATCATTTTAGAGTACACTTCTACTTATTTTTTTAAAAAGGTAACTGTAAACAGCCTCAGGCAGTTCCTTTAGGAGGTATCCAGAAGAAGGCGTTGTTATCATAGGAAATGACAGCTCTCTGCCTGTTATTGCCCCTGAAGACCTTCCAGTGGGATAAGATGTGAAGGTGGAAGACAGTGATATTGATGATCCTGACCCTGTCTAGGCCTAGGCTAATGTGTGTTTGTGTCTCAGGTTTTACCAAAAAAGTTTAAAAGGTTAAAAAAAAAAGTATAATAGAAAAAGCTTATAGAATAAAGATATAAAGAAAAAATATGTTTCTACAGCTGTACAATGTGTTTGTGTTTTAAGCTGTTATTAGAAAAGATTCAAAAAGTTAAATTAAAATTTATAAAGTAACAAAGTTACTGAGATTGAGGAAAGAAAATATTTTTTAGAAATGTAGTGTGGCCTAAGTGCATTGTGTCTGTAATGTCTATAGTAGGGTGCAGTAGTGTTCTAGGCCTTCAGATTTACTCATCCTCACTCACTGACTCACCCAGAGCAACTGCCAGTCCTGAAAGCTCCATTCATGGTAAGTGTCCTAAGCAGGTGTACCAATTTTTATCTTTTATACTGTATTTTCACTGTAGCTTTTCCGTTTAGATACACAAATACCATTGTGTTGTAATTGCCTATAGTGTTCAGTAAATGCTGTACAGGATTGTAGCTTAGGAGCAATAATAGGCGATACCACAGAGCTTACCAGAGTAAGCTAATCCTTCTAGGTTTGAGTAAGTACGCTATGATGTTGATGCAAGGACAAAATTGCCTAATGAAGCTTTTCTCAGAATATAGCCTCCTTAAGTGACACACAATGTATTTTCAGAAGACATTGAGATACTTAAGTACATGGAATAATATCTCTGCAAAGAATAGCAAAGGCTAACCTAATGAAACCATAGATGTAGTTAACGTGTAAGGATACACCCAGAAAAAAAAATAAATAAGAAAATCCATTCCAAGCACATGCTAAAAATACAATACAATAATAATTTGGTTTGGAACTTCAATAGAATGTTCAGACTTTGTATATCTTCTGTACGAATAGAGTCCTTTGGGCACAAGCAGCCTCAGACAACTACTGGGAGATTTTGTCTGTTCTTTTCTTCCCAGGACGTAGATTTAGTTAGAACAATTTTTGCATCAGTGAAAAAAATATATAAATTAACTATCTACACGTTTCCTGTTTCTCTTTCTTCCGAAGTGACTCCATTAAACATTATTTTTTCAAAAGTAGAGAAAATCTATTATTATATTTTCTTTGTGGATCTGTGCTACCATACTAGAGTATAAAATTTAGGCCTATCAAAACACAAACTCATTACATTTTCATTGTTAGTGGCCAGTAGATGAAATTTTCTTACTTTTAATGTAAGCCTACTGATTTAGAGACCAAAAAATTATAGCAGAATATATAAATATGATGCTATAAAAGAGTATCATTGCCATCACCTCTTTGTAATATTAATGGCATTTTATATTTAGGGAACTATTGGGAGTTCTGAGTTTCAGATCCATGTCAGGTGGTAACAGGCCACTAAGGCTTATAAAACCTGAATGTTGATTGCCACTACCAGTTTTTTCAAGGATCTTCTTTAGAAAAACAAGATTAACTTGACAACATGTAATGTCTAGTGAGGAGAGGAGCTGTTACAGCCAAAACATTGACTTTTTTTTTTTCTTTCCTTTTTCCTTTCCTTTGTGTATTTAAAAATCCAATGTTGATATTCTGTGTTCCATTTATTTTTGTAATAATAGCACATACCACCCACAGTTCTTGGTTTTTATTTTTTTTTATTCCTGTCAAGCTGTTACACAGAAAAAAAGGCATTTTTAGAACTAATGTTTGTAGAAATCGTAACACCAGAAAATTCACATTTGTATTGAAGAATTGCTAGCAATGCCGGTAGTGAAATAAGTGTGGTGCTTCAAGATGGTAATAGGGATGGAGGCTGTGTCCCAAGGGCTTCCTATAAAATCCTATTAAGCATTTGAATGGTAATGAAATGCACCAACACTGTATTTTCTGAGGAATCTTGCTGGCAGATCTTACCCTGGGCCGAGGAATCGCCTCATGCAGTTTGCCTCTGGTTAGCATTACCTCTCATTTCACTGCCCTTGTCTCCCCCATATAGCTCTTCTCCTGCTTCTCCTCTTTCAGCTCAAGCGCACTCCTGTCTTAGGCACCCACTGCCCTCAAGTCGCCCAGCATCACCCACTGGGTTAGGCCTTTCATCTCCATCTCAAATCAAAAGTTGTGGTTCTGTGACCTATCTCTCTGGATCCATATTCCCTGGGGTCCTCTGAGACACATCATAGTAGAATTATTTTTAATGTGTATCTTTCTGGGGACCAGCATGTATCTACCCCTCTATAGCATGTAAAGCACTACGTCTGGAATGACTATCCAAGATGGAATTATACGTTTCAGTTTGGCTAATGTTTATTGGATACCTCCATTGTGCAGAAAACACTATCGGGAGTGGTGAACGCGGTAGTATTATTGTCCTTAAGAATAGTCTGAAGCAGGGGTCAAAAAACTTTGTCCTTAAAGTGCAAGACAGTAAATGTTTCAGGTTTTGGACTGTAGGTCTCTGTCACCACTCAATTCTGCCATTGTAGAGCAGAAGCACTCATGGACAATACATAAATAAATAGGCATGGCTGTTCAGTAAAACTTTATTTGCAAAGGCAGGTGGCAAGCTGGTTTTGGACCAGGGCCATAGCTTGCTCACCTCTTGTCTAAAGTTACAATCTCTTACTCATTGTTTTCTGATGTGGCCTTGGTAGGATAGATCCCACAACACAAATAACAACAAAAGATGATAATTAAAAAGAAGAGCCATTTGGCCATCAATGAAGTAATGACTACAGGGAGTGCCGTGTCAACATTTACAGGCATAGATATATATGAAATGACCATCAAGAAGACTGTACCTCGTACACTCAACGAAATCCAGAAATATTATTATAGGAGATAAGAATTCCAGACTTTTACACTGAAACAAGGGCTTAACAAAGGTGTTTGGGCCCAGAGGAAAATAAAAATTCCTTACAGCATCTGAATATGTTGTTTAAAAAATGTAACAAGGGGCCAGGCATGGTGGCTTATGCCTGTAATCCCAGCACTTTGGGAGGCCAAGGTGGGCAGATCATGAGGTCAGGAGATCAAGATCATCCTGGCTAACACAGTGAAACCCCCTCTCTACTTAAAATACAAAAAATTAGCTGGGCTTGGTGGCAAGCGCCTGTAGTCCCAGCTACTCGGGAGGCTGAGGCAGGAGAATGGCTTGAACCCGGGAGGCGGAGCTTGCAGTGAGCCAAGATCAGACCACTGCACTCCAGCTTTGGCGACAGAGTGAGACTCTGTCTCAAAAAAAAAAAAAAAGTAACAAGGATAGAGAGTCAACAAATAAGATACTTACCTCAACAAACAAGATACTTACCTCTGCACCGATCACCACTTTTAAAAAACACACATAAAAACACATAAACACATAAAGAACCATAAATGGTTCACATGAGTGTAATAAAAATTAAATTTAATGATTGTAGTAAAACTAGCCAGAGAAGAGGCTGTAGAAGACATGGAAAAATGAGAAAGAGGAACACGAGAAGAAAGTTATCTACAGTCTAGTAAAAGAAATAGGCATAGATAGATAATAGCTTGATAGAACAATAAATACATACATAGTTTATTGCAAAAGTGGCATTTGATAAATGCTCTCCAAGAATTACTTTACATAATATTAAGTAATAGATAAACCTAAAGTGTCACTGGATAGATAAAGACAGTGAAAGTCTATTTCTTGGTCCTATCACTGCACAATGAGGTTTGGCAGCTGTGCTCCATGCACCTAGGCTCCTTCCACTGGTGGCTGGGCACCTCGTCACCTGGCGTGATATAGTTGGGGAAAGGAAGAGAGAGTGAGGAAGGTGCACCCTCTCATAACCACTGATACTGGGAATGACATTTATCATAGCAGCCCACATTCCATTTGCAAGAACTAGGTTAGGGACAAAGAGGCCCTAGCAATGGTGTCCAGCTGTATGCCCAGGAAGAGAGGAAGAGCACAGATAGAGGGGGCACTGGTCTTCTTGGCCACTGTTATAAAAGTGACAGATCCTTGGCAACAGCGAAGGCTTCATAGTAAAAGTGATATTTGGATGGACCGTGGGAGAAGGGTAGGACTTTGACAGGTAGAGTAGGTTTTGCAGTTACATAAGCAAAGATACTGGGGCAGGAACACCCAGGGGTGTTGTCAGGGAATGGTAAGCTAACAGATAATGGGAGATAAAGTTGTTTGCCAGGATCCTAGACCTTTATTCCTTAGGCAATGTATGCAGCTGAAGTGATTTTGAGCAACAAGTTACGTGATCACAAATACGTTCGCCAACACTGTGGAAGATGGACTGAGAGATTGAGGATAGAAGATGAGAGCCAGCAGAAGGGAATTTGTCCCAGGATGTCCATTGTCCCCAATTTACATTACAGTCCTTCTGCTCTGTTTCTCTTAGCAAGTCTTGAATGCCTGACTGCTGCCACCACTAACAAATCAGTGGGCCCCTAGGGTTGGAGGTGGTGCAGGGGCACAGTGCAGGTGCTGCCCTTGTGCTCCTTTCCCCCTGGTCACCTACTTAGCAGATCTGCTTCAAGCTTCATTCCCAGGGGCGTGTCAGCTGTGCTACAACTACCTCCACATCAGTCTAGTGCCTGGGGCAGAGCTTGGAGCAAGTCCTTGCCTTGTGTATTTATCAGGATTCTGCAGAGAAACAAAACCAAGTGTGTGTGTGGTGTGTGTGTGTACAGATTTATGATAAGGAATTGGCTCACATGGCCATGGAGACAGGCACATCCCAGGATCTGCAGGATGAGTCAGCAAGCTGGGGTTGCAGAAGAGTTGACGGTGCAGTTTGAGTCTGAAGGCCTGAGAACCAGAAAAGCTGCTGGCGTGGTTTCAGTCTGAAGACAAACGGGCTTGAGACTCGGGAAGAACTGATGTTTCTGTTTGGGTCTGAAGATAGAAAAAAGCCAATGTCCCATGTCAAAGTCACTCGGGCAGGGGGAATTCTCTCTTATTCAGGAGAGAGGCAATCTTTTTTCTTCTATTCATGCCTTCAAGTGATTAGACAAGGCCCACCCCATTAGAGAGGACAGTCTACTTATTTAAATGTGAATCTTGTTTAAAAACACCCTCACAGAAACTCCCAGAATAATATCTAGGTACCCTGTGGCCCAGTCAAGTTGACATATAAAATTAACCATCATATCCAGCATGTGGACAAGCCAAAGCAGGTTTTATCACCAACAGCAGTTCTCAAGGGTAGAGAGATTTGTCTCTTATTCTGTGATTCAGGGACAAATCAGGTACACATCTTATCAAATATGTCACTGTAATAGATACAAGTAGAACTTACAATCTATGGAATAATAATCCTATGTTAACAGTTTGCATTTACAAATCACTGCTTAAATATAATTTACTTTGGCCGGGCGCAGTGGCTCACACCTGTAATCCCAGCACTTTGGGAGGCGGAGGTGAGTGGATCACGAGGTCAGGAGATCAAGACCATCCTGGCTAACATGGTGAAACCCCGTCTCTACTAAAAATACAAAAAATTAGCCAGGCGTGGTGGCGAGCGCCTGTAGTCCCAGCTATTTGGGAGGCTGAGGCAGGAGAATAGCGTGAACCCGGGAGGCAGAGCTTGCAGTGAACCAAGATCACGCCACTGCAACCAGCCTGGGTGACAGAGCGAGACTCCATCTCAAAAAAAATAATAAATATATATACATATATATATATATAATTTAATTCTCATATTCCTCCAGTAAAGGTATTCTTGTTGCCACTTGATGGCTTTAAAAACTGAGACTTGGAAGAGTTGAGTAATTCGCCAAGTTCACACAGCAGTAGGGTTGGAAACATGGCAATCTTGCTCCAAAAACCATACACTTTACCACGATGTTATATAATGCTTTTCATACACTAGTGAATATGGTTAGTAATTATGAGCATTCAATGAAGTAATGTACAAGGCTTAATATAATGTCTGCTATACAATAAAATCTCAACAACCTTACTCGTTAGTTGTGGTAATATTAGACATACATGTCTATTCTTCTAGTACAGAAGAAACTGGAAAAGTATACATTTTTAGTAGGTGGGAAAACCAGGATTTAGACCCCTGTCTTTTCCTTATAAGGCCTTAAACTCAGGTGTCTCCATTATGGCACAGATAGAAAAAAAGAGAGCGCGTGTGTGTGTGTGTGCGCGCGCGTGTGTGTGTGTGCGTGTGTGTGTGTGTGTTTACCTCCACTATGTCTAAATGGTGAACAGATATACTATATCTCATGATTTTTTACTGAAGCAAATGCTTTAATCACCATATAATCCAGAGTATTCACTATAGAGTCTTGTTTACAAAAATGTTAAGCCATAAAACAGATGACTTTGTTAATCTTCCACAAATCACAGGTAATGAGTATGTGTCAGCCTTTTGTTGGTGGGAAAAGGTAGTCAAGATGTGTGGAGTGGGTTTGCTAGGGGTTGCCTGCAGGTCACCAGTGTAAAAACGTATTAACAGGCTTAGATTTCCTCATACAAGCGGTATTCATTCTCATAAGGCTCTTTCAGTTCTGTGTGAGAACTTATTTATTTCAGGGCTGGTTTATGTGTTGGCTAAAACTGCGTCTGAGAGAGATTCTGAAACCAAACCAGGCATCGAATGGTTCTGCTTCCGCTTTATACAGCTTCATTTGTTCTTTGTTTATAGACCTATTGCTGCCCAATGACGGATGGGCCGAGAGTGAAGTTCCACCTTCTCCAACACCACATTCTGCTCTGGAATTGGGCCTCGAAGATTACAGCCACAGGTATTGATAAAATGATATATCGTAAATGCTGCTTGTTATTGTTTTTCTGGGAGAACTCAGCAACCTTATTCAGCAAACTTATTTTAACTCTATTTCTTTCTGGAATGGAAATCTTATAGTATCTATAATTCCTTTCCAGCAAAAGCTTCAGTGAAACTTTCTCGTAGCTAATAGCTTAGATTGGGCATATTTTGCTTCCTGGTATTTGTTAAGGTTCACCTTAAATTATTAAAATATTTAAGAAAATGGCTGAACTTGCTTTGACAAATTTAAAAACTAGAGCCGTGGAGCTCAAAGAAAAGTGACATGGGAAGGTATAAAACAAAACAAAACTGAGAAAATAGGAAGCTTATGGGTTTTTATTAGTAATTTGCAAGCCCTAGAGGTATTTTAAAAATAGATGTTCCAAGAAAGTTAACGTAATCTAAAAATTAAAGCAACGGCATATATAATCTAAAATATTGAAGAGGGTACCCAATATTATATCCATTCTGTAATAGAAACTAAAAAAATCAATAATTTTTAGAATCACACAAGCACGAGAGAGATTTACTAAGCATACATACTATTTGACAAGGGGAATTCATAGATTTTGTTCTTCTGATGAGTTTTAAAAATCATTAAATTGTCCCTTTGCTGTTTTCTGTATTTATTATGGCTGTTAGAAACTGTGTATTTTATTCCATTCTGTGTCCCATGATAATCCTGTGAAATTTCTTCATTTTTCTTGCAGCAATGCTAGGGTCATTCCTATTATGTTTTTTAATACAGTCTGCTAAAAATAAAGCAGCATGCCTAGAGTATAGCTAACTCTATTAGGTGGAAGCTCACCTATATTTAGCTATCTCTGATTCTTATACTTTTGAAGTCAGTTATCTTGCTAACTACAGTTTCGTGAACTAGATTGATAATGGTAATAATATTCTAGATCAGTATCTCTAGGGGTTTCATAAAAGAAAATGTGGACCTATTTAATTTTGTCCACTCATTTGTATTGCCTGCCTCGATTCTGAATTGAAAATGACAGTTTGGTGGCATAAAAAAAAGCCACTTAAAACATAATTTCATTTGTTCTACCTTACTGTTTATCCTGTATATATGTGCAAAATGTTTGGGATGGTGCAAAGCTGAATCAGATATAAACCCTGTCTTCAGGAAGCTGGTAGGCTGACAGGTAGATTCATGGGACGACTGGAACATAAGGGTTCCAAGTAATATTTAGCAGAAGGTGTGGATAAAATGCTCTGGGCATCTGAGGCAGAGGAGAATGCCTCCAGATAAAGGAATCAGGAAAAATGCTATGGTAAAAGTGTCATTTGAGCTGAACCCAACTCATGAATAGCAGGTGGACATGAGATGAGCCCAGGAAGAAAGGGCATTTCAGGAGGGAAGGGCAGCAGAAGAAACAGCATAGAGATGGGAGAGTAAATTGATTTGCACAACTTGGGGCTGTTCAGCCAAATGATAAAGCCCAGAGTGCGAGAATAAGGTATGCAGACTTCATTTGGTAGATAGTCAATCTTATTATAGGGTTTTCGCAGGTAATACACAGAATGAAACCTGGGTTTTTTGTGTGTGTATAACATGGATTGGGTGAATGGAAGAGGTTTGATATTCCCTGGAGGCCAGGACTATTTGCATACCTTTTAGGGCAATTGCATTCAGAGGTACTGAGCATCTGTGCAGGGGAGGCTAGAGAGAAGCACTCAGATGAGAAACCTTCAAGGGAGAGAGGTGGTTCAGAGATCACCAGGGACTTAGCAACTGCCTTTTTGGCTTCAAAGTCTCCATGGATTTCTTTCTTTCCCTTTTCTGCAAAGCCATTCCTTTGTGAATTGGGGAGAGAAAAAAGTTTATATTGGTCCTCGCTGCTGTAAATCTTCATTACATGGTATGAACTAGTAACTTCCATCTTCTTTTCACTCTCTCCCTTCCTAGTCTCCTGTGTTTTAGGCCTCTGTTCTCACTTCTTTATTAGAACTGCTCTCTTAATCATCAACAGTAATCTCCTTTCAGTCAAAAGTATGACATTGTCTTAGACTTCATTCGTCTTTTCCACTCTGCAGTATTTGGTTATTAAGTCATTCATTCACTTACTCATCCATTCAAAAGTATTTCTGGAGCTCTGAGCCAGACACTATAGAAAGAACTCAAATGGATTGGAAAGCATCCCTGCCTGCAAGAAATGCAGCGTCCTCTTAAAGAGACAGACACACAGATAATTAGGATGCAGCCAGCTAAGCATTAGATACAAAATGCAATGGGAGCCTAGAGGAAGAAGCCACTAACTTTGCCTGGAGTTGTCAAGTAAGTTTTCACAGGAGAGTAGTGTTTAAGCAGTTTCTTGGAAAACGGAAGAAAGCTCTCTGGACAGAGAAGTGGCGGGAAGGGCAGTTTAGGTTAAGGAAACCAGGTGATGGGAGAGAAGAATGCAGAGTGTGTTCAGTGTGGCTAAAGCTTGTGGTATCTCAGGGAAGAATCAATGGGAAGGGCATTGTCTGCCCTGCTCCATGGGTGCCATGCTTCTCCAGAGAGCAGTGGAGAAGCATTGAAGTGCTTTGAGCCTGGAGACGACAGTATCAGGCAGAGCAGTTTCAGTGATGGAGGATGGAGAGAATGGCAGAAGCCATCATAGACAAGGAGGCCATTCAGACTTGGGACTAGCAAGAGAAGAGCAGGGCCTGGACGGAGGGATCAGAAGCATGGGTGGAGAAGAAAAGGCAGAGGTATTTTAAAAATAGAAGGAACAAGTCTTAAGCCTTGAAACTCTCCCCTCCTAGGATCGTGTGACCTGCACCATCCTGCAAGCTGCTGCGTTGCCTAGGTGACCAGCAGCAGCAGGGGTTGGATGTGTGAAACTTGGGATGGAGGAAGGACTGGAAGGGAGCCAGGAGCACTGAGCAAGAAAGGCTGTCCTGCCTTCTGCCTTTCAAAAAAAAAAAAAGTAAAAGCCTTCTCAAAGGAAAAAAGGGTGTTGGAGGGGTGAGGCTAATCTTGTAATCTTGTAAAAGAGAAAACTGCTATGGCGTGAGGAATGAAAAACAAATTTGATCAAACTTAATGCCTGTACAAAATGAAATCAGGAAATTGCTCAACCTATTTTTACTATTATGCAATGATTATTACAGAAAAGTTTATAATATCTGGGTCTAAGTAATAAATAAATATAAAGGAAATAAACTTACTGTGAGATCTCAGGCAGAGTTGAAGCTAAATCAGCAGCAGACAGAATATATCGAATATTATTAACAGTTTAGACAACATTGGGCTATTCCCCACATGTTCATATTCTGTTTCTCTCTCTGTCTCTCTCTGTTTCTTCACACACATACCTGAAACTACTCTCACTTATAGAAGCCAATTGTTGAAGTCCATCTGTGCACACCTGAGACTTCAGACATCATGGTTTTTGTCTTGCCTCTCAAAATCTTCATCCCCTATCTTTTCACCTCAGACAGTTCTTGAACATTCATTGTTGGCTTTTGTATGTCTTTCACATTCCTGGTTTGTCACCATAGTCAAACACTGGCATATGTTTCATGCTACCCTTACTTATTTATTAGGCAGCATAATTTGATGTCGAGTATCTATTTGGTAGATTCTCTGGTTGTTCATGCTGAAAACACGGCCTTTATCTAAGACATGTCTTTGGCCTGCTGTCAACTTCCAGCTTCCCACAGCCTTCACTGCAGCCTACTCAGCCATGAGCACATGCTAACTCCCTTCAAAATTAAAATGTCCTATTTTATAGTTAATAACTGTGTCACCCTCTTAATCCAAACACTCGAGATATGTAGCATAAAGTTACAAACCATTTTACTAGTCTAACTTACATATCTAAAATATTTTCACATGAACTAACTCAATACTGCACTCACTCATTATTCAGGTGCTCTATATGCCCATATTGGCTCTAATCCTATGACTTATATTACACTCACTTGCCTCCTTAATATCCATCAGTCTGATATCAGCCTTATTTTGCCTTATTTCCATTTTGTACCGCAGCAAAGGGGGCCCTTTTATGAAACGTTTTCAAAGTGTACACTTGGTCACAATCAAAATGATGGTAACATATATGTGTATGTATATAGATAGATATGTAGATATCTCATTATGATCAATTTAAAGGACATAATCAGATGTGTACATAAGAGCATTTGTTACATTCATATGTACAGTGCAGCCTTTTATTTCTTTGATCCTTCTTGATTATATGCCAACATTTGTATAAAAATTCACTTTATTAGACAGATCCTAGCTTGATGTTACTGCATCGAGTGTCATTGCCACCTTACTTTTTAAATGGGAATTGGGATCATTGCTACCTAAGAGTCTGGGAAAATTTGAGCTCTTATTCCTAATTTGTGAATTAACACCTGGCTTAAGAGGGTAATCTAAGACAATGAATCAGGTTCACCAACACATTGTTCAGTTGGGTAGCTTCTCAGCCTTGAACAGAGCACTTTAAATGCAATCTGATCTATGTTTTAATGAGGGTCCTACACCTCCTCCCTGGAGGCTTTCACTGCTTTGATTAAGGATTTAGTTTTCTATTATTGCATGATGTACACCATTCTGTTGAAACAAAAAGCAAACCTAAAATGTAAGCCACATAATAAAAGGTGAGCAAGTCTTCACTAAAAGTGAAAGGCTTGATTTTTGCAGATTCGGGATCAGCAACAACCTGTGTCCCAGGCTGGCCACCATTTCAGCCAGAGCTTCTGGCTCTGGTCCCAGCTTTGCCCCTGGCCAGCTGTGTGACCTTGGAACGCCGACTCTCCTCTTTGAGCCTCGGGGTCTTATCTGAGAGATGAGGTGACCTTTAATCTCTTCCGGCTCTTAAACTTTTTGATTCTATGAAGGCCATGAGTCTTTCTGACACTAAACCCACATCATCACAACAGATCAAAGGATGGAAAACTTCAATGCAAATAAAGGTCGAATAACACATTTAAAGGCAAGTGCTTCCAAACACCAAAACTCAGGGGGAAAGCTCATGTTTGCAGTAGTGTCTCAGAATTCTTCTTTAAAAAATGGGCTGAAAAAATGAAAGTATCACTATTAGGCCAGGCTAGTGTCAATAACACTAAGTGGGTCCAGGATTTTTGTTCACAATTGGCATATTTTGTCCTTACTAGATACCATATCTAATACACTTTATATATCAATGGCTTCATGTATTGAGAATGTACCCAGACACCAGGAAAGAAATAGAAAAAAAAAAAAAAGCTACAGAACTCTAAAGAGAGGATTTAAACTTCTTGAGAAATGTTTATGAAAACATGTGAAATCTTTTCATTGGCAAATGCCTTAGGCCCTCATTCGAAGACCACACTAACCTACAGAAATAAAGAAAAGGACTATTGATAGCTCAGGTTGATCAAGCTCTTACTGTGTGCTAGGTACTTTTCTCAATACATAACATAACTTACATATCTTACAAAAATTGTAAAGAGTCATAAATTCTATTCTTATCCATTTTATGGATGAGGAAACTGAGGCCACTCACCCTGACATGTTCCTACAGGGGCCACTCTCCTAACTATCAAACCACATACCCTTCTAAATAGAAAGAGAAAAGGGCTCCTAGCCACAGACTTGCTGAGAGTCTGACAAAAACAGAGATGTCAAAGAAACTGTAAAAAGCACAGGTAATGGGAAAAACTCAGAAATTTATCATGTTTTGAGAAGCAAAAGTAGGACAATTTATTGATCTGCTTATTTGTTAACTTACCTAATTTATCTGCTTCTATAGCACATACTCTGTACCAGACCCTAATGTCCTTGCTTTACAAAGCTTCACTCATTCTATTCTCTCAACAACCCTATGAGGTAGAGAGTGTAATTTTACTCATTTTATACATAAGGAAATTGAAGCCCAAAGAGGTCCAGTGAGTCTCTTAGTTGACACAGCTAGGAAGTACTGGAGCCAGGATTTAGAGTGGGCCAGACACACCACAGTGCTGTGCTGGTTCACGGGTACTTCCTTTCTGGGGGAGGGCAGAGGAGATGAGGTCTACCTTTGTCACCCAGGCTGGAGGGAAGAGGTACGATCTTAGCTCACTGCAGCCTCAAACTCCTAGACTCAAGTGATCCTCCAGCCTCAGCCTCCCAAGTAACTGAGACTACAGTTACATGCCACCACACCTGGCTAAACAGGTACTTCCTTAATCTACCCACTGCATTATAAAAAGGGAAGTTCATTTATTCATTTGGCAGTACTATTATTGCTGCATACTAATTTTAATATTGCTTGAAAGCAATATTGAATATGAAGGGATGATGAGTTTCAAGAAAAGGTTAAACTTATTTTGGTATTTCAGGTCGAGATTCTAGATTCTCTTGTAATTTTAGAAGGATTTTCATTCAAAACAGTTATTTTTGCTATTGTTTTGTTGTTTATAGTATCAAACTTCAACTGTTTGAAAAACCCAACATCAATACTTTAGATTTTGTGATGTAGATTTTCACTATATCTGAGATTAAGATAGCAATTATAATGAGATGAGCCACCATATTTACTTTCCAAATAGATGAGCGTGCCAAGGGGAGAAAATGACTATAATTTAGTTGATTAAAATTATATAAATATAATTTATTTCTAAAACAAGAACTAAGTCATTGTCTGTAATTCTCTTATGTAATACCCTCTATCCTCAAGCAAAATAAATAAAATATTCAGCAGAAAATTATTTGAGATTGCCTACAAGTACTAAGAAAGCTATAATGGGCATTTGATGTATCTTGTGTCTAAATTGTCAACTGTGCTTTTCCTATTATTTCCTTTTGGCACTTTTGATGAGCAGACTGTCTGCTTAGTGTTAGCATTAGTTTTAGAAAAAAGACCTAAATAAAGTAGAAAACCAAACTCCTACAGGCATCAGTCCTTCAACAGGATGGTTTTCTCTAAAGGATACAACCCTTTCACTTGTGTTTTAAAATAGGCATAGCTTAGTCCACAGAAATCCCTTAACCTCCTTTTGGGCTCTGCTAATATCTGGTGACATCTTTTGAAGTGCTAGTGTTTTCCAGGCCCTCTTTACCCACTTAAAGTTATAGAGTGTACAGCAGGATCCCAATTAGCAGAAATCAGTGAAGAGTAAAACACGATATTACCCAGAGAATATTTTATTTAAATTGTACAGTGTGATAAAATACATGAAAACAGAGTTGCTACATCTCATAAAAGAAACCTGAGATTTAAGAATTAGTTGAAAATATGTGGTTGGGAGCTGTGCAGAGTGATGAGTGGCTGTGTTCAAAATGAGAACTGCTTCCTCATTTTTTAAAAGATTTTATTCTAAACCTAAATACAACATATGGCTTCCTTCCACAGCTCTGGGGTGGATTCAGCAGTATGTTTTCCAGATCAGCACATCAACTTCAGATCTGTGACACCGGCCAGGCAGCCTGAATCAATTAATTTGAAAGCCTCGAAGAGCATGGACCTTGGTAAGCAAGGGTGAGGTGACATCCAGGTCAGCTCTCCAGCCTCAGCCCATTTGTCTTCCCAAATGTCCTGGTTTTGTTTCTTCAACTCAAACCTCAGGGAACAAGGTCTGCAGAAGCCTGGAGGAAGGGATAATGGCCATCCCACCTTCCTATCTCTTCACACATTTAATTGTAATTACCCACTTTGTGAAACAAAGAGAAGTGATTTATTTTTACAAACTGATCTATAAACTATCCTCCCATCATAGATCACAAAAATGATTCCTTCTGGAGGAGCTGACTTCCAGAGGCATCTTTATCTCATCTATCTGCCTTTGCATTTGCACCCTTGCTTCTGCCCGGGCATTTCCACTCTGTGCGGACATACCTGTTGCAGAGCCTGGGAAAATCATGTGGTTCAAAGCATCCTTTGCCTTAGTGCTTCACTTCCTTCTATTCTCCATGTGTGATGGATAGGGATGGCAGCAGTGCAGAAGATTCAGCTTTTTAAATGCCCATCCCCAAATCCTGTGACACTGGAGGGAAAAAGGGTCTCTTGGGATTGCCACACTGAGGGTGTCAAGGTGCCCTGTGTCCATGCCTGAACCACCTCATTGAGGTTCTGAGCACCATGGGGAACTTCTTGGTGACTGTTGGGTGCCAGGGCAGAGCAAGGGCCCCTGTTAACTGTGTTCTGAAAGCCTTGCGACATCTCAGATACCCTAGAGCATCACTGCGCTCCCATGGGCTCTTAGAGAGAACACCATTAGAGCAAAGTATGGGTACAATAAATTCTCAGCAAAATATCCATTCCTCATGAATGCTTGGAGGCCAAGCTTTGCAATTGTTTTTTCTCAAGGCATATCATATATTTCATTAGTAACAATGAGAAAATAGAATAATCAAAAGTGCGTGCTCCACCAAACAATCTGATAAATAGTGCTTATCTATTACTCATTTACAGGAGTTCAGAAAAATGTTCAATCATGATGAAACAAGAGAAATTGATTCTGTTTTGTATAAATTAACTAAATGACTGAGATGCATTTGCTGTAATCGCCTATAGTGAGAGACAGATAGAAACCTTAACAAGGAAGCTGTCTTGAGCACTGGTCCGAAAGAGTATTTTCTCAAGCGTGAACCTTTGACGAACCAAAGGAATAATTTGTGACAGTGACATAGGTTATTACTAATAATTTAAAGAGCTGTTCATTTTTATAGAGTGCTTGATAAACATTTCCTGTTCTGTCTTCCCAATTTCTCTGTAAAGAAGATGAATGGATCAAAACTGCTCTTATTTTTGAGGAGAGAAATATATTTCTGTTTTTCTCATTTAATGAAAGCAGCCACTATTATGGTTCTAAAAAGAAAAAAACAGCACCCATTTTAAATTAAGAGAGAAAAAATATTATGAAACCTGTAAAAAATAAAACCTAAGGCATGTCCGGAATCAGCATTTTTGTTTACATTTTAATTTTATTATTATTATTATTATTTTTTTTTTTTTTTTTTGAGACGGAGTCTTGCTCTGTCACCCAGGATGGAGTGCAGTGCAGTGGTGCGATCTTGGCTCACTGCAACCTCCGCCTCCTGGGTTCAAGTGATTCTCCTGCCTCAGCTTTGCAAGTAGCTTGGATTACAGGCGTCTGCCACCACGCCAGGCTAATTTTTTTTTTTTTTTTTTTTTTTTTTTTTAGTAGAGACAGGGTTTCTCCATGTTGGCCAAGGTGGTCTCGAACTCCTGACCTGAAGTGATCCACCCACCTCGGCCTCCCAAAATACTGAGATTACAGGTGTGAGCCACTGCGCCCGGCCGTTTTGTTTACATTTTCATTACCAAAAACCGTTTTTAGAGTTTTCCCTTCTAAACTGAAATAGTCCTAGCAAAATATATGTAGTTAGCAGTCATTCTTTGCATTTTTTTATACATATGCCATAAATGACAACAATAATAGTAAGGTTTATTCATTTTACAAAATTGGTCAGGTTATGAGCTATTTTCTTCAGGACCCTAGTACCAAACTAAAAGCATTGGCTAAAATGCACCATGCAGCGGAAATACTCAATAGCATGCTGTAAAAACAAGTTTAGAGTAATCATCAAACTTTGGTCCTTTCCAAGAAGTACCAGGCTAAAGCCAACAGTCTTTCAGAGGGCCCTGAGAGTCAGCATTCTAGTACCATTTTGATCCCTTCTCCCCAGAACAATCAGGGAGCCTAACAAATGTGTTAGCCTTCTCAATATGAAATTCACTTAGGTGATACCCCAATGGTAAACATTTGAAAGTGTCTTTTCTGTTTCATTAGAGGAATAGACTATTGTATGTAGTTTCGTTTTCCATATATAGCACCAGGCCAATGTAAGAGATTAATTTATTTGCTCAAAAGGTAGGTGACTGTGTTTATAGGAGTAATACTAGCAGGATCTTGATTCTTTAAACTGTTTTAACATTCTTTAAAACGTCTTAATAAGTATCCTGTTTAGGATGAATACACAATTCGCGCTGTCTATTTTTGACCTGGAAAACCAGCATTTTCATATGGTTCAAAATTTAAAAAAACCTCCTATTTGTTACATAATTAATTTATATTGGCTATTTCTCACTTTATAAAGTCTGTAGGAATCTTCAAAGGCTGATGAGTCCTATGAGCACCCTTGTTTTTGTTTTATATTTGCTATTAAGACCAAACTAGTATTTTAACTTGCATGTTAATAAGTCATTGTTCATCTGCTCAAGCTATTTTAAAGGTGAGCGGCTTCCATTTATTTACTTTCACTTATATTTTCAAAGACAGACAATTCCGATTAAGAAAAAATAAAGCCTCCTTATTCCCATCCCTTTTACCTATTCATCAGACACATAGTTTAAAATGTAAGTGCTCCTAGAAAGCACTGGTTACTTCCCCATCTATGTACATGTCCACATCACATATCATTTCTTTATAATAGTTGCATAGTGTTACATTCATTAATCTTCATTTACAGCTTACTTTACTCTTACCCTTTTAATGGAATGTGGGCTTCATTGACAGTTCTTTTGTTGTTGTTTTGGTGGGTTTTTGAGTCATTTGTGTTTAAGATTTTGCAATTTGTTTATTTATAGCCTTTGCCATGTTACCATTTGTTAATTTTTTCCTCTTTGATTTATAAAATATTGTTACATGGGATGCAAGTGATTTTTTTGCAACCCATTATTTGTCTTTTTAGTTTGATTGTGATATTTCTTATCATAAAAAAGGTTTCAGTCTTATTCTCAAATATTTTCATCATTTCTTCTTTTGTGACATTTGGGTTATATGTTTTTCTCATTTTCTTCTGGTACTTTTAGAGGCTTTAAAAAATATTTAGCAATCTATCATATTTTTATCCATGGGGTATGAGATGGAAGAATTTTCTCACATAAATAAGCAAATTATTAATAACATGTATTGGCTTCTCCATTCTTTCCCTGTTCATTTGAAATTCAGTCACATTGAATAGTAAATTTGCATACATACATAGATGTGTGGGTTTCTAGACATGCTATTCTGTTGATACATTGGTCCATCTCATGTCAGCATCACCCCGTTTAAATTATCTCGCTATTACTTCTTATTTTGATTACTTACAGGATAATCTTCCTCTAATTTTTCCTCCTTTGTAAAATTACTTTGGCTCTTCATATGTACTCATTCTTCTGCATGGACTGTACAATCAGCTAATCAAAATGAGTTTAAAGATGAAACACGAATGCTTCCACTGTGGGGTGTGTGTGTGTGTGTGTGTGTGTGTGAGAGAGAGAGTGCACACACATTAATTATAATGTTTGCTATTGGTTTCTGATGGAAACATTTGATCAAGCTACATAAGTTTCTTTGCATTCCTAACTTCCTAAAAGTTTTTTGATTAAATCTTTTTTTAAATCAAGAATGAATGTTTAATTTTAGTAAGTGATTTTAAGGGCCTTACTGGCTGATAATGTGGATTTTGTTCTTTATTCTATTAGTGAAATAAAAGTGAGTTAATTAATAGATTCCCCAATATTAAATCTTCAATTCTTTTTCAATGACTCTAAATTTTTCTCTTTACTTGCAAAAATGTTTATTGATTAACTACAGATATGTATATTAAACACCTCTTGAGATGGTTAACACATTATATGCTCTAAAATGTAGGTGTACAACTCTGATTACAATTTTACTCAGTGCATTAATTCCTATATATACATTATAAGTATAATGTATATGTAGCCCTTTTGAGGCTGCTTTGCCTTGAGATTTTGTGGATACTTTTACTGGCATGCATATGGTCACATTTAAGTCAGACCAGAAATGATTAACATGATAAATAAAAGGAAATTTGTTCTTAAATAATTGCATGTAGTCATGCTAATTCAAAGGGGTTAGGGTGTCACTTAAGAGACTGGGTGGATACTTCTGGGTTTTGGAGAAAATCAATCTTTTCCTACTAATTGTAGACTTTTCTCTATTTATTTAAATTACCAGAATTACTGTGTTCAGTCTGGACCCCTTTAATTTGTTCATAATTGAGCTTGTGTGGGTGTTGAGTTGGAAGCTCTCAGGAGCTGAATAACACAGCTGCCTCTTTGGCCTTTGGCATAGGGTTTTCCCCCAAAGAGCTGCCCTTGTTGGCAGTATGCCAGGAAGTTACATTCAAAGACTTTTTGATGAGGCATAAAAATCTTTAATTTCCAGGCTTGGTGTTTTATGACCCCATAATACTGTTTGAGAATTAGTCTGAATTATTCAAGGGATAGCACTTCAGTTTGTTGGCCCCCTTTGTTGACCTACTCTGTAGCCCCATTCAGAGTTAAGTTTAAAATGCTGTTTCTCACAAGATATTGTTTTTAGAGTTTTCTCTGCTGTTTCACATTGGCCTCCCACTCCCATTTCAGAAGGGTGTTCTATAACACAGTTAGGAGAAGGCTAAGGGCAGTGCAGATGGAAGATGCTGGCCAGCTGTCCTCCTGTTCAGTGAGAGGAAATGAGCTTAAAGTGATGCATGAGGCATTCAGACGAAATTTTAGGAAGTTTCCTGACAATGAAGATTGTTAACATTCCATGTCTCATAGTCTTTTTAAGAAAGAGCATGTGTCCTGAATAACTCTCCCTAAAATCAAGACGATAAATAGGTTGGCTGATTTCCTTTCGAGATTTGTGATTCAGCAGTTTTATTTTCTTTAGTTACTTGCTCTAATTTTTTTAAATTAGGAAATGTTTTTAGACACCCACAATTGAAGTAATTTATAAGCCAACTGAGTTCTCACATCTACAAAGGTAAATATTTGAGATACATTTTCAGTATGAAACCTTTTATACATGTCAGATATTCCTCTTAGAAAGTACATTTCTAGTATCAGCTCAAAGATGAGCATGAAAAAAGCCCCATTCTACTGCTCTAATACTTTCTTTTTAAGATTATATTCATATAGTGAGGCACTTCTATATGAATTATTGATAATAAAGACAATACGTAGGATAATTTTTATAAAATTGTATATTCTAATAAGTGTGATGCTGGTTTGTATGTATTAATATATAAAATATATGTTACTATTTTTATTTATATCCACGGATTTCTTTTATTGTCCACCAATAAGTAGTACCTCTGAATATAGTTAAGAGCTGAATTGGATATTACTGCTTTGGATACAACTTTGACTTTAAAGAAAAGAACCTGTTTTGTAAAGAAAAATTAATGGTAATATTGTAAGAAAGTGTCTATTTGTATAATAGACAAGTATACAAATATGAAGTCAGCTATATACTCTAAGCTCTAGTAAGTCAAAATAAAGGAATTATAGAGAATGTTCTTTCATTAAGTAAATGTTTATTAAGTGCCTACTGTGTGCCAGGAAGTGCATTAAACACTGGGGATGTGGTAAATAAATGAGAGAAATGGTGCTTGCTGCCTGTACCTAGATTAGAACCCCAACAGGAAAGAAAAACTCAAGAGTTAAGGAAAAACTACCAAAAGGAACTTCTGGCATTATGATAACTTATCTCAGGGAGGACGAAAGGGAAGAGGCATCTGAAGACACTCATGTGGCTGCTTTAAGAACTCACTGATAACCTTGGCTATGTAGAAAAGAGGAAGAGAGAAGCAAATCATTAAAATATATACATATATATGTACATTTTTACTGTGTGTGTATATACACATACACACACACACACACACGTATATATATACACCCACACACACGCACACACCTAGTAAAAATCTAAAAGAATATATGCAGGAAGAGGTAAACAGCTGCATGAGAGGAGGCTTGCAAAACCTAGTAAAACTTAGACAGCCAAGCTATTTTTAAAGCATAAAAAAGAAAGTGTGCGAGGTGGCCCCTTGTTTTAAACCCCTACCAGCTGTCAGGTGGAAAGCAAAACTACTCAGTTCCTGTGTTAGTATTATCCTCATACATAGGAGAGAATGATGGTCAAACCGAAACAGCATGGCTGCCAGGCAATGGAAATCTAGACAATTTATATCCCTGTGCACTAAAAGGATTGCGAATATAAAGTGGCTGTCCCTGATCATCAGAAATTATGAAGAGTATGCCTCACACTGGAAGACAAGGAAGCAAATGATCAATTTTCAGAAAGATAATGAATTCCAGAAACAGCTAGTAATCTCAATGCTGATCGTCAGAAGATTTCCATGTTTGTGAAATTTAAAAAAAAAAAAAAATGTGGTGGTCACCAGCAATCTCAATGGAGTCCTTGAAATAACTGGTGTCTCCTTTCCTTTTTGATGGGATTTCTAAACTGCCAAGTCAGGAAAATGTTTTACATATAGGTTATGTTGATGTTTATAAAGGTATTTCCACGTGTTTTCTGATTGAGACTTATGGGTCAAATTACATACAGAGGTAGACACAGCATTAAAATGTCCCTTCCTGAAATGTGCTAATTAATGTCTCATTGTCGCCTTGGAGAAAATTAAATAACATATACCATAAAACGATATCTTTATTGTGTTCTAATAAAACTCAACAGAATTTGATGAAGATTGGATGTATGTAATTTGGCACATATCTAACTTCATATTTGTATGCTTCCCTGTCTATTATACAAAGTAAATAGACCTCTTTCAGTCTTAGTTAATTTTTCTTTACAAAACAGGATTTTTTCCTTAAAGTCAAAGAAGAGTAAAGAAGGAAAAGGCACTCTTCACAAATTTTCAGGAAATACTGTCTCAGAGAATTGGGTGATAGATTGGCAGAATTAGCATTCAGATGATTTCTCCAGAATTGAAGAAGATAGAATTTAATAAAGAATGATGGCATTCATCCAACAAGGATTTATTGACACTTACTGTATGCCAGGCAATATCCCAGGTAAATAAGACAAAGGCTGCAATCTTACGGTGTTTTCATTCTCGTTATGTAAACAGATGGTAAAGATGTATACAGTGAATAAATAATAAAATTTCAGATGATAGAGATTCAGATAGAAATGTTTTTCCTAAAGCCAAATTCAGGTAGAGAGAATGACTGAGGGGACATGAAGCTATTTTAGATGGGATAGTGAATGATAAAGGTTATGTCCTAAAGTCAGGTTAGAAAAGATTAATTGTATAAGTGTAGGATTTAGGAGAGTGGGGATAGTAACTATTGAAGCAGTCCCCTGGTTCTTAGCCGCTTGCATGACATAGCCATCCCCAGAGCTAGTTCTGTGTTTTCAGATCAAAGGAGAAAACAGCTCCACTTTATTCTGGCCTGGTCATAACACATTTACAGTTCCATATTCAGTTATGGGTACAATATTTTAATAACTACAAAGACAGTATAGAATGCAATCCAGATATTGCTGAGAGGCCTAGAAACAACGTTTAGTAAAAAACAGTTGAATGAATAAAGATATTATGCCTGAAAGAGAGATGACTTGAGTCATAGGAGAGCTCTCCTCAAATATTTTCATGCAAATATTGAAAGACTCACATCTGTTTAAAATTAATCAGTACCCCAGATATATCAAGCAATGATAATCACGTCAGAAGATACGTCACGTTTACAAGTTTTGAAATCGAGAAGGATAACAGTGATGGAAAACGGAATTCTGGTTTGTGGCATGTTTGGTACGAAAGGAAAAATATATAAGTTAAAACAGCTCCTGAAGACTGAAAAGAGAAGCAGAACTCACCAAAATTATGAAAAAGAGACCATCATATATTTTTCAGTGTTTGACAAGGGATACAGGTTCTTTTTATTTTTTTGTTAGAGTATTTTAATATGTTTATGTCATTAAAACATATTATAGGGTTGGGCGCAGTGGCTCACACCTGTAATCCTAGCATTTTGGGAGGCCAAGGTGGGCAGATCACCTGAGGTCGGGAGTTCGAGACCAGCCTGACCAACATGGAGAAACCCTGTCTCTACTAAAAATACAAAATTAGCTGGGCGTGGTGGTGCATGCCTGTAATCCCAGCTACTTGGGAGGCTGAGGTAGGAGAATCACTTGAACCTGGGAGGCAGAGTTTGCGGTGAGCGGAGATCTCGCCATTGCACTCCAGCCTGGGCAACAAGAGTGAAACTCCATCTCAAAAATAAATAAATAAATAAATAAAACGTATTATAATGTATATAGTTATATGTTTGAACTACGTAACTATATTATAATATGTACACAGATTATAACACTGTGTACATATTATACAGAATATAATTGTAGTGAGATGAATAGATGAAAAGTTGAATTTAGAGAACCTACCTGTCAGAACTCAGGCTGAGTTCTTAGACATCTCTAGTGATAAAAGACTTCAGATAGTTTCCAGCACCTCCATCCACCGCAGGCCTCTTTCAAAACATTAAGAAAACCAACATATGAATTAACCAAAATTTAACATGTAATTATATTTTAGATAATTGCTACATTTAAAGTGAATTATGGACCAGTATTAGTAGTAACTGAAATGTAGAAATATAGATCACTATAACTTGATCAATATACCAGATGTAGCAGAATAAGGCACATTCTGTTTAAAATTCATTAAAATAACCATTTGAGTTGGAAGCAAAGGTGTAAAAATGGTTCTCTATGTCAAGGACATGCTTTTCAGATCCCTGTAAGTCTCTATCTATCCTTTCCTCCTGCTGTATTTTTACATTCCCTAAGAAACATACTTTCAAGAAGAATTTGACTTTGTATTCATTCTTACTACTATTAATTGGAAAACAATACCTTTTGTGTAGGAATTGTACTTTTATAATGCTTTATATGTTTCTAGACTTGTCTAAAAGTTGTGGCACATGCCAGGCCATCCCTGTCATACCTCTCCCATGACTGAATGTTCACAAATGCCATAAACTTAGCTGTTCTCTTTTATAAGTTGTTGAATGAGTGAATAAGAGGTACAACTTTCTCAAATGCCCCCATCTGAAAAAGGAAAAACACTCGGAGTAAGGATCATCCCTCTTACGTAAAAACAGTTAACCTAATGCCTAGAACATCCCTGATGCCTAGGGATGTGGTGGTGTCATTAGTAATAGCAGCAGTCATGGAGAGGGTAGTGTTGGTAGTATAATTAAAAATGAGCTTCTGCATCTCCTACAGTTTTTTCTTATAATTGGTGGTGGACTCCAACAGTCAATATAAGTAAATTCTCCTGAAGTTAAGTATTAGGAAATGCTGGGAGAAAAGTTAACCTGTGGATTTCATAGGTGTATCCTTAAGTCAATAATGGGGCCACAAATGGTCTCAAATGTTGCCATGCAGTTTTTCACTGAGTGTATTTTCTCAAGCTGGGGGAATGTTTAGTGGAATATGTAGTTAATTTAAAATGTCACTGTCTCTAAGAGAAATGTAAGACTCTATCTCCCCAGAAGAGATACAAAAAAACTATAAAGTTTAGAAACTAACCTTAACCAATGATATTCTGCCAGTAACAAACCCATGCAGATTTTTACTAAATCGACCTCTGTGTACTTAGAACATTATCTGTGCTCTGATTAGAAATCTTGGTCAATGGAAAAACTGCCTTATTCTTTAAAACTTAAATATTCTGGGCTCCTCTTAAAACTTGGATTAGAACGTGAAGTGCTTTCTTCTTTGTATTTTGTACTGAGGCTCTGTATCTAGAATTCTAAGCCTTTTTTTTTTTTTACTTTTTATTTTTTTACTAACTTTTACTTTTTACTTTTTATTTTTTTACTGTACTATACTGGGATACATGTGGAGAACATGCAGGTTTGTTAAATAGGTACACACGTGCCATGGTGGTTTGCTCACCCATCAACCCGTCATCTACATTAGGTATTTCTCCTAAGACTACCCCTCCCCTATGCTCCCACCCCGCAACAGGGCCCAGTGTGCAATGTTCCTCTCCCTGTGTCCATGTGTTCTCATTGTTCAGCTGCTACTTATGAGTGAGAACATACGGTGTTTAGTTTTCTGTTCCTGTGTTAGTTTGCTGAGAATGATGGTTTCCAGCTTCATCCATGTCCCTGCAAAGGACATGAACTCATACTTTTTTATGGCTGCATAGTATTCCGTGGTGCATGTGTGCCACATTTTCTTAATCCAGTCTATCCTTGATGGGCATTTGGGTTGGTTCCAAGTCTTTGCTATTGTGGGTAGTGCCACAATAAACATATGTGTGCATGTGTCTTTAGAGTAGCATGATTTATAATTTTTTGGGTATATACCCAGTAATGAGATGGCTGGGTCAAATTGTATTTCTGGTTCTAGATCCTTGAGGAATCGCCACACTGTCTTCCACAATGGCTGAACTAATTTATGCTCCCACCAACAATGTAAAAGTATTCCTATTTCTCCACATCTTCTCCAGCATCTGTTGTTTCCTGACTTTTTAATGATTGCCATTCTAACTGGCATGAGATGGTATCTCATTGTGGTTTTGATTTGCATTTCTCTAGTGACCAGTGATGATGAGCTTTTCTTCATATGTTTGTTGGCTGCATAAATGTCTTCTTTTGAGAAGTGTCTGTTCGTATCCTTCACCTACTTTTTGACAGGGTTGTTTTTTACTTGTAAATTTGTTTAAGTTCCTTGTAGATTCTGAATATTAGCCCTTTGTCAGATGGATAGATTGCCAAAATTTGTTCCCATTCTGTGGGTTGCCTGTTCACTCTGATGATAGTTTCTTTTGCTGTGCAGAAGCTCTTTAATTTAATTAGATCCCATTTGTCAATTTTGGCTTGTGTTGCCATTGCTTTTGGTGTTTTAGACATGAAGTCTTTGCCCATGCCTGTGAGCTGAATGGTATTGCCTAGGTTTTCTTCTAGGGTTTTTATGGTTTTAGGCATTATGTTTAAGTCTTTAATCCATCTTGAGTTAATTTTTGTAAAAAATATAAGGAAGGAGTCCAGTTTCAGTTTTCTGCGTGTAGCTAGCCATTTTCCCAACACCATTTATTAAATAGGGAATCCTTTCCCCATTGCTTGTTTTTGTCAGGTCTGTCATAGAGCAGATGGTTGTAGATGTGTGATGTTATTTCTGAGGTCTCTATTCTGTTCCATTGGTCTATATATCTGTTTTTTTTTTTTTTTTTTTTTTTTTTGAGACGGAGTCTTGCTCTGTCACCCAGGCTGGAGTGCGGTGGCGCAATCTCGGCTCACTGCAAGCTCCGCCTCCCGGGTTCACGCCATTCTCCTGCCTCAGCCTCTCCGAGTAGCTGGGACTACAGGCGCCCGCCACCACGCCCGGCTAATTTTTTTTTGTATTTTTAGTAGAGACGGGGTTTCACCGTGGTCTCGATCTCCTGACCTCGTGATCCGCCCGCCTCGGCCTCCCAAAGTGCTGGCATTACAAGCGTGAGCCATCGCGCCCGGCCCTATTGGTCTATATATCTGTTTTGGTACCAGTACCATGCTGTTTTTGTTACTGTAGCCTTGTAGTATAGTTTGAAGTCAGGTAGCATAATGCCCCCAGCTTTGTTCTTTTTGCTTAGGACTGTCTTGGCTATATGGGCTCTTTTTTGGTTCCATATGAAATTTAAAGTAGTTTTTTCTAACTCTGTGAAGAAAGTCAATGGTAGCTTGATGGGGATAGCATTAAATCTATAAATTACTTTGGGCAGTATGGCCATTTTCACTATATTGATTCTTCCTATCCCCAAGCATGGAATGTTTTTCCATTTGTTTGTTTCCTCTCTTATTTCCTTGAGCAGTGGTTTGTAGTTCTCCTTGAAGAGGTCCTTCACATCCCTTTTAAGTTGGATTCCTAGGTATTTTATTCTCTTTGTAGCAATTGTGAATGGGAGTTCATTCATGATTTGGCTGTCTGTCTATTACTGGTGTATAGGAATGCTTGTGATTTTTGCACATTGATTTTGTATCCGGAGACTTTGCTGAATTTGCTTATCAGCTTAAGGAGATTTGGGGCTGAGACGATGGGGTTTTCTAAATATATAATCACATCATCTGCAAACAGAGATAATTTGACTTCCTCTCTTCTTAGTTCAATACCCTTTATTTCTTTCTCTTGCCTGATTGCCCTGGCCAGAACTTCCAATACTATGTTGAATAGGAATGATGAGAGAGGGCATCCTTGTCTTGTGCCAGCTTTCAAAGGGAATGCTTCCAGCTTTTGCCCATCCAGTGTGATATTAGCTATGGGTTTGTCATAAATAGTTTTTATTATTTAGAGATACATTCCATCAATACCTAGTTTATTGAGAGTTTTTAGCATGAAGCAGTGTTGAATTTTATCAAAGGCCTTTTCTGCATCTATTGAGATAATCATGTGGTTTTTGTCATTGGTTCTGTTTATGTGAAGGATTACATTTATCGATTTGCGTATGTTGAACCAGCGTTGCATCCCAGGGGTGAAGCCAACTCGATTGTGGTGGATAAGCTTTTTGATGTGCTGCTGGATTTGGTTTGCTGGTATTTTATTGAGGATTTTGGCATCGATGTTCATCAGGGATATTGGCCTGAAATTTTCTTTTTTGGTTGTGTCTCTGCCAGGCTTTGGTATCAGGATGATGCTGGCCTCATAAAATGGGTTAGGGAGGATTCCCTCTTTTTCTATTGTTTGGAATAGTTTCAGAAGGAATGGTACCAGCTCCTCTTTGTACCTCTGGTAGAGTTTGGCTGTGACTCCGTCTGGTCCTGGGCTTTTTTTGGTTGGTAGGCTATTAATTACTGCCTCAATTTAATAAAGACAGACATGAACTTTTTCTTCTCACTTGCTTTTGTTTCCTAAGCCATTGTTCATATTTAAATGAAATTCCGTGTTCCTTTTTAAAGAACTTTAGTATTCATATAAGAACATCTTCCTAAAAATATGAAGCTAAGGATGCTTATTCAAAGAATGGAACAAAATACTTAAGTTCTCCTTGCAAATATGAACCAAATCCATTTTAGTTTTTTGAAGTGAGAATTTCATTAGTTGAAAATGTTATCTATAGTGTCTAATTAAATATACAATTAATAATTAAAATATACAATTAAATAATTTAAAATGTATGATATAAATATAGGTTAAATGAAGTTTAGCAGTTTCATAATTATCCCTTCTGAATGATATTTTGAATGATAAAATTTGTTATTGGCAATACTTTATGAAGTGATTAAAGACACTGTAAGGAGAGACAACTATCTGATTTTTAGATGCAGTAGTTGCAGTTTGTTCTTTAAAAAGCAAAATATAAAAAAAAATTAGAATGAATGAATAAGGCTTAGTATTTGATAGTATGACAGGGTGACTGTAGTCAATAATGATTTAATTGTACATTTTAAAATAACTAAAGGAGTACTGGATCGTTTGTAACGCAAAGGAGAAATGTTTAAGGGGATGATACCCCACTTTCCATGTGATTATTATGCATTGTATACCTAGATCAAAACATCTCATGTATCCCATAAATGTATACACCTACTAAGTACACACAAAAATACAAAATAAAAAATTATCTTAAGGGATAAAACAGGGCCAGTCATGGTGGTTCATGCCTATAATCTCAGCACTTAAGAGAGGCTGCATTGGGAGGATCGTTTCACCCTGGGAGTTTGAGACCAGCCTAGGCAACAGAGCAAGACCCCATCTCTACAAAAAAAAATTTAAAAATAAATAAAATTTTCTAAAAAATAAAAAGCAAAACACCTTTAGTCTTACCTATTTTTATTCTCATATGTACCTACCTGTGTTCTTATATTCTAATTTTTCTCAAGTGATTGTACCAAACATATTTCTTTAAATTTGTGTTAAAAACAGTCGAACCTAAACATTGTTCTCTGGATCTTTACTTCTACAACATTATCTTTTAGTTGTAAAGTTTACTCTGGAATAAATGTCGCGTGATTCATTTGACTAATATTATACTCTTTGCCATAAAAGTTGTTTCCAATTCTTCACTTTTAGAAACAGGAATGCATTGAGCCTGATAGTACATCAACCTTTGTAAACAATCATGATTATGTTATCATTATAATTTCTATACGTGTACTCCCCAGCCAGATGATGTATTAAAGATACGAGGCTTTTGATTCATATGACCAGTTGCCCTGCAGAAAAGCGATTTTGCTCCTATCAGCAGTATATGGAAGAATCTGGGTGTCATCATTTTTTTTTGCGTTTTTGCCAGTGTTATAGGCTTGAAAGGGTTATTTTATTTTACTTTTAAAATCACTTCTGTGGTTAAACCTCTCCCAGCTGTTTGTTTTCTATTGTAAATGATCTGAGCATTTCCTTTATAAGGCTGAAAATTTCTAAATTAAATACCATTTTTTGGAAGTAAAATGTTACTCTACATTAAAGATCAAATTTCAGTCCTTGCTCACAGGGGAAAATAGATATTTTGCTTTCATTTTGTTACCCACGCTGAAGTACATGCTAATGAATACATTTGTGTCTTTCACTAAGTGTTCAGAAAAATGTCTAACTAAACATGAGGCAGAGGCAGAATTCAGATTTATTTATGATAAAACTGCTTAATCTGGGGCAAGTCAATTAATCTTTTTTAAAAATAATTTATTTTTGGTTTTTCATCAGAACCCCAGAAGCCACTATACTTGACATACAGCAGTCCTGGCTGCTTTAGAGCATATTAGTACAAAGACTGGTATCACCATAAACACCTACTCTGCTTTTATAAGACTGAAAAGTGCTTGAAAATACAATTTCAGCTCCATGTGAAAGTCATCCATACATCTATTCCCTCCTTCCTTCATTCATTGTTTATTGGGTGCACTGTCTATGCCAGGTAATGTTCCAAATATTTGAGACATATCAGTGACGACAGACAGTATCTTATTTCTGTAGCTTACCTTTCTTTAGTGGAAATACTCTCATGAACAAAGTTTGAGCAATGAGGTAAATAAATTATAATAACGCAGTAAGTGAATAAAGTTGCTGGAAAGGTATCCAGTAGGACAAACATAACACTACAAATTGTGGAAAGAGGAAACATGACTGGAAAGGCTAATGTTTCAATACCCACTTGGTTTCTGGTGTTCATAAGAAAAGATAACTAGCAACGCTATCCAATGAAGGTATAAAAATTAAAGTGAAAATTAAAATAGAGATCAAATTGGAAATTGACTAATCAAGACTGATGGTTTTAAGTGGGCTGGGAATAAGCTAATCTGTCCTCTGCTGATCCAGGAACTAACTGGCATAATCCCCAATCCCCAAACGCTTCAGAATTGTCTTGAAAGAATTGTGAGAGCCTGAAAAGGTTTCAGCTTGGAATTCCTTAAAAGTAAAACAAGGGGGTACCAATGAATTGGAGAACATTTAGCATGTTTTCAAAATTTGGAATAAATTGTCATAGCACCCAAATTGAAGGAAAAATGAGTTCCATTAGAACTTTTTTATTTTCAGCTTTAATAAATAAGTAGATGCCAGGTAAATAATCCCAGTGCTTTCTCTGTACCCAGAAAGGCCAGAGGGAAATCTTAGGTGCCCCGTCCTCTCACTTGAGGCTAACAGTACCACCTTATCAAAGATTGAAGAATATATTTGTTAATATAAACAATATTCACAAAAATGTCAGTGAAACTTAACAGATTGGCGGTTTTAGTAGAGACTTTAATGATAAAAGTCTTGGAAATGCTGACAAACTTAAACAGGCTTCTTAAATACGGGATTGCTCCCAACCATTAGTGCATGTTATGTACGTTTCCAGGCTTCAAGAATCTTCAGGATGTAATAAATGCAGCATTTCCCAAACTCATTTGATACAGAAACTTTGAGTACAGACTATCTCATAGGTCTCATCCTTTGAGGAATGTCCTTGGCAAAGAAGATGTGAGTTTGCTTGTGAGATTTAAAGGTGATGTGCAACAGCCAGAGTAGGGTGAGGAAGGATTGCCAACAAGCTGGGACACGTGGAGCAATGCTGTGAAGTGGGGTGTAACCTGAGAGAGAATCTCCAGGGCAGAGAAGTGTCCACAGCCACTAAGCAAGTAGGAATTAACTGCAGAGCAGCAAGAATGAACAGGGCTGTAATCAACTAAGCATACATTAACCATGGACGGTGATGATAGAATGTAACTGACAGCACTGCAATATGCCTCCAAGAGAATGGCAAAAGAATGGTAAAAATAACCTCTGATGTTACTGATTATCTGTGGCCAGAAACCTTTGACTCTCCTTTACATATGGTAAAAAGATCAAGCCCTAATATTTACGCTTCAGTGCCTATTAATCTAGAATATGAAGATTAAAAAGAGGAAAAGCATTAGTAGTAACTAATCTTCATAGCTATATGTCAGGCATAGTTTTTTTGCACAGCAATTCCATCACCATTTTACAGATGGGGCAATCAGGGCTTAAAGATATTGACTTATATAAGATATCTCAGCTAGTAAATGGTGGGGCCAGGGTTTGAACTCAGGCACATTTAACTCTGATGGCTGGGCTTCAGACCATTATGGCTGTTTCAAATAAGGCTTGTCAGTTTCCCAGTCTTAACTCAAAAATAGATGACCTATCCTCTCTCCACTCCTTTTTAAATTCTGTCTTTCATTCAGGACCCATTCAAGTCTTGCCTTCTCTAGGGGACTGTCATTTTTTTTCCCAGCGCCTTTTCTGAATTCCTAAAGCAATAACTATTGGTTATTCAACTTCACAAGTAATTAAGAACATTGAGATACTATATCTTAGCACAGAATGGCATACTCCTTTGATATTCTTTTGAGTGAGCATTTTTTTTCCCACTACAATCAGGTTATAAGCTTCTATAGGTAATATCGTATACTTAACTTCTTGGGCACCTCCCTTCACCACTTAGCATGCGTAGGTGCCCACTAAATCTAAGATGAATGAGTGAATGAATAGTGTTGGAGCAATCTGGCTGCAATCTCAGAAACCCCGTGGACCACGATGATTGATTTGGCTCATCTTACTATCTGGGCAGGTTCCCTTTTCCTACACCAAAAGATTGAATAAATAAAAGTAGAAACAAATGATTAAATGACAAGTGAATAAAAGTGCAAATTAATGTTTTGTTTGAGTAGGAAAATAGAATGAGGATAAAGGTAGTCCAGAACATAGCACCATACGCTCATATTCACTTACCTGGTTTTGTCCACTTAAAAGGAAAGTGTTTGGGAAGGCTGATAAAAATGAACATATTTAAGGAAGGAACCAAACACAGGAAATAAAGAAGGTCAAAGGCTTCGATTTCATTAAATAAAGAAGAATGAAAGCAGTTGTTTAAAACTCGAAGAAAAGGGCTGTGTGCTTTATTTCCTAATTGGAGGAATCTATGAATAAATTAGGCAATCACTTGACATAATTGATTTAGGTCATGTGAATTCACTTGCACCACAAGAGAGGGTAAATTAGATCAAATTGTTTGTGGCCCCTCCTGGTCTTCTATTCATTACAGGCATTCTTTTTTCCTTTTGTATTCCTCTGTATCTTCCTTTAGGTTTTTTGGTTGTTTTTTAATCTCAAGAAGTATGTGTTTTTATTCATATTATTTTAATGTATAAGATGTTTTTCCTTTTGGTTGCAGAACAGAGTAGAAAATAATATTCCTGTAATAAAAAATGTTGTGTGTTTATTTATTAATCCCATTTTGATTTTTCATAAAACTGTTTGCACAAAAATAACGTAGTCTGTGCATAAACACAGTGCCATGGGAATTATATTCAAAACATGCCTGAACTGCTTGCTTTTACCTGAAGCAACATGAAATTGAATTACATTAGTATAGAGCAATTTGGTTGCATGTCAGTTGTGGCAAATATTGTGTAAGTTGAATATTTAGAGATTTTGTTCACCTTGGGTCGCACAGTATTAGTTGTCACGAAAAATATCCCAAAGTGATACCAAAAAAAAAAAAAAAAAATCCTGACTCAAAGAAGACAGTTGACTCAAAATAAATTGAGAATATTCCAAATGGTTTAAACACTTGGTACAGACCCAATGTAGCTTCATAATTTATGCAAATTTTTATCTGCAAAGCGATTTTTGTATTTAGGTTTAATCAAAGAGCTTAATAATGCAAATACAATCTATTTACTATAACCTTATATGCTAAGACAACTGAGAAACATTAAAAAGCCCTACATCCACATGACCCAATTTGTACAGTAGCCAGCATAACTTCTTGATGTTGATGGGTATGTGAGTTAACTCTAAAATGGGCTAAATTAACTAACCTATTAGATATCTAAATGTGTATCCCTTTAAAAAATAGTACTTACTTAAAGGGCTTATCCGTGACCAAGCTATAATTTAGAGATGTTGTTATATTGAAAATGTGGTCACAAAGTCATTAAGGGCAAGAATTTCTAAAGGCGGCTCAGTCTAATTGTCCACCCCACTGGGAAAACTGATGATATGCTTCGTCATTAATGGATTGGGAATATCATATCTGCAAAAGAAGTTAATAGCCTTAAATTGTTGTTCAATATGTCATTACCATGCACTCTTCTAGGTGTGTTTTAGAAGGTTCGTTTTGAAAATAAAATGCTGGTTTGTAAGAGAAATACTTAGAGAAGCTTATTTGAATGAAAAGAGAAAAATTTGTTTAAGTTGGAGAAGCGATTTACTATGGATAATATATGTAAAACCAAGAAGTGATCCTAAGAGTTCACTTTGGATTACATTGTTCTTTTTTTTTTTAATTCAGCAACATCCTGTAAAGTTAATTGATTTGGAAATGCCAACATTCTTAAAATAGGATTAAAAGACACTGCTTTAATAATCGCTCCCTATTATCCACATGTTCTTTGTCATTCAAGAGAATAAAGGAATAATTAGAAAATACTTGACAAAGGATTAACATCCTTAACATATGAAGAGCTCTTATAAATTACGGGAAAACAAATATTTCAATTCAGAATTGGAAAAGTATATGGCAATTCACAAAGAGCAAAAGAAATTTATTTGGGAAATAAATATGAACTATATTCAACCTCACAAGTAATTAAGAAAATCGAGATAGTATATTGGCAAACATTGGCAAATGCTGAAATATATATGTTCCAGTGGTACAGAACATGCTTGTTGGCCGTTTAAATGAATACCGCTTTACTGTAAAGCAGAGTGGTCATTGTATAGGCACCTTAACACTGTTTTCATCTTCTACTCAGTAATTCTATTTCTAAAAATTATCCTACCAAAAAAATAAAAGACTTGACCAAGATGGAATATAAAAATTTTCCCTATAGTTAATTCTCCAGCGATAAGAGAATTAGTGAAATTATAGCATATTAATCTAATCTATATAATACACTATTATGCAACTAATAGAAATCTTCCGAATGCTTCATGAAATAAAAAACGTTAATGGTAAAATGCCAGTTAAAAAAAGCAGAGTATACAATTATCATAGTGTGTACGTGTGTGTGTATGTATATATATATAATCATGTAAGACGTAGTAACATTTCAGTCAACTGTAGACTGCATATTAGTCCTATGAGCTTATAACAGTCTATGTTTACTATATCTTTTTTATGTTTAGATTTGTTTAGAAACACAGATACTTACCATTATGTTAAAATTGCCTGTAGTATTCACTATAGTAACATGCTCTATGGGTTAATAGCATAGGTACCACAGGCTAGACCATATAGCCTAGGTGTGTAGCAGGCTAAACCATCTAGGTTTGTGGAAGTACATGCCATGATGTTCACACAATGATGAAACTGCCTATCAATGCACTTCTCAGAACCTATCTCAGTCATCTAGTGATGCATGGCTTATAAATAATAGAAGAAAATTTGGCAAAATGTTAATATTGGCTTTCTCTTAGTGGAAGTTACGTGTAAAATTTTTACTTTATTTTTTATATGTTTCTGTATATTTCAAATCTTTACCACAAATATGTATTACACATACAAATAAAATCAATTGGCAGTATAAAACTAATTTTAAAATAGAGTAAAAAAAGCAGAATCCTGTTCATGGTAAAAAGAAATGCAGATATTTAACTACAAAAAGGACAAAAGGGGTATGAGGTATGTTTAATGCTAACTTCATATCATTGAGGACTATGGAAAGACAAGAATATTTATGGGGCAGAATGATGATATGTTTGTTAAGAGGTTTTAGGTTAACACAGAACACTACTCTTTATCAGTTAAAATAGCATTAGCTACGAGCACATTCCACTGCAATGCTCAGGGATCCGTACCAAACAGTGTTATCCTAAGCAGGAGTTCATTTGTCTTATATAACATGAAGCCTGAATAAGGCCAATCCAGGGTCTCCATGAAGGTATCAGAGACCTAGGCTCCTTCTTCTCTTCGCTCTGCTACTCTTGACTTTCTGGCTCTTGCACCCATATTTGTCACTGCGGAGTGTACAGATGGCTTCTATATCTTCAGCAATCGTATCCATGTTTCAGGGAAAAAAAAAGTAACGGAAGGCAAAAGGGTACACCAACATTCTTCCCTAATTCAGGAAGTCCAGTATCATCTAAGAAGTGCTGTCCAGCAAACTTCTACTCTTATTCATTGGCCGGGACTATCACATGTCACATGCTGTCTAGCCAGAAAGTAGCTAGGGAAAACAGGGTTGTAGGTGGCATTGGGTCAGTCAAGCTACATGTCTGCCATAGCCACCCAGTGTGTCTGTAAGTTTCTGGTCACTGCATGTGTGCAGAAGTGCAAAGACAGCCTCATTAGTTAGGCAGAATTTCTGAGTTGCTTTAGATCTTAGTCCTGAGAGACTATTATTTTAATTTTGTTTTGACAGAATTGTAGAATAAGTAGAAAAATGATAAGAGAGCAATGTCCTGATTCTCTATCCACCGCCAAAGTCAAGCTTGGCCAATTATATTTAAGCTGGAACAGAGGATAAGAAGTCAGAGTTGCTTGAGAGAATCATAGTATCATCTTCAAACCAGAGAAGCTAGTGAAGGAACAAGATGCAGGAAGGAGACACCCAGAGAGAAAAATATAACAACAAATTACTATTTTTTCTTAATGTCTGTAACCTACTGGTTTTAAGTTGTATATATATATATATATACACACACATATACACATATATACACACATATCTACACACCTATGTGTATATATGTGTGTATATATACATACGTGTGTATATATGTATATATATGTATGCGTGTATATATGTCTGTATATATGTGTGTGTGTGTGTGTGTGTGTATATATATCTATATATATATAGATATATATAGGTATATATATATATTTTTAGATGGTCTCTCACTCTGTCACCCAGGCTGCAGTGTGATGGTACAATGGCTCACTGCAACCTCCATCTCCTGGGTTCAAGCGATTCTCCTGCCTCAACCTCCTGAGTAGCTGGGATTACAGGTGTGTTTCACCATGCTCAGCTAATTTTTGTATTTTTAGTAGAGATGGGGTTTCACCATGTTGGTCAGGCTGATCTCGAACTCCTGACCTCATGGTCCGCCCACCTTGGCCTCTCAAAGTGCTAGGATTACAGGCATGAGCCACCTCGCCCAGCCCACATTTTCTATTTTTATGTCCTAAATTGTTGAAGCAATTCTTCTGACTGAAACAGGCAAGGGTTTTATTTTTCTTATGAGTCACTATAGGCACAAGGCCTAGAGCGTATAAGCTTTACAAAAACCTACTGAAGTATGTGAGATATGAACAAAATTATTGGCTGTAATGTATGAACGTAAAACTCCAAGTGTGAAATTAATAAATGTTTATCCCTGAAATGGAAGCTTATGCCAATTTTAGTAATTTTTACACTTAGAATTTATTATTTTAAAAAATATCAATTGCAGAAAGGTTACATTTTTGGTTTTTTTAAAACTCAAAAGAATTTCTAAGTATGCAGAGAGATTGCTAAAAAAATCAGTCAATCTATAATTAACTCATAGGCAAATAATTGTACATAGATTTTGTAAATCTCTTTCAAATTTTTACAGCAAAAATTTTATATAATGTAGGAGTGGGGTAAGGAGGAAGAGAGAGTGGCAGGAGGGAATCCACTATGAGTACAGCCCATTGCTTTTACCTTTTCCCTCCCTTTATTATTTGCCTCTGAGATGTCCAAAGAAATCTCTGGTCTTAGGAACAAAAGATTTTAAAAATTACTGCCTGTGGCTGGGCATGGTGGCTCATGCCTGTAATCCAAGCACTTTAGGAGGCTGAAGTGAGCAGATCACCTGAGGTCAGGAATTCAAGACCTGCCTGCCCAACATGGTGAAACTCCATCTCTACTAAAAATACAAAAATCAGCTGGGTGTGGTGGCACGTGCCTATAAGTCCAGCTACTCTGGAGACTGAGGCAGGAGAATTGCTTGAACCTGGGAGGCGGAAGTTACAGTGAGCTGAGATTGCGCCGCTGCACTACAGCCTGGGGGACAAAGGGAGACTCTGTTTAAAACAAAACAAAACAAAAAAAATGCTGCCTGTGGGGTCACTTTGGACTCTGGGTCTAGCCACTGTCTGTTTGTCCAGTTAATGTTTTCTATTAGCTCAACTTTGTTCAAGATTCTTAATATACCTCAATACTTTCCCAAAAGATAGCAGATATTTAATATGTACGTGTAATCGCCTGTTCTGCAAAAAGGAGCATGATTTAAGTGAGCTCATCTAATAGATCAGTATAAAATACCAGATGAGTTCACTAGAGTGTGTGAAGAACTTTGTGCATCCCATTTAAGTGAATGGTTGTGTGCTCTGAAATGAAGAGACAGCACATAAACCCCCAAAGTTAATAACCTCTAATAAACAATGAATCTGGATGACAACTTTTCAAAATCTATTACACAGTAGTAGCTCTGGTTTTGCACAGTTTGCATATTAAACAGATGATAGTAGATTCTGGGCAGAAATATAGACAGTATTATGTACTTCAATTCATGCCAGACGAGAAATTTTTTGATAGCACTTATTGTAGCCAAGAACAGAAGCAGCTATACAATCCCCAGCCAGAAACCTGGTGCCAAAATTAATTCATACAAGAATAAAATGGGTTGGCACCTTATGGTAAAGTCAAAAGCTCTTGAGGAAATGCACAGGAAAATTCTGGGTAGCTTGAGTTACTAAGTCTTTATGGTTACTTCCATTCTGGGCTGGCTCATTAACTTTGCAATAAGAAATACCAGGGAATGATCAGAAAATGTTTTCACCCAGCCAGGAAATTTCACAACCACAGGCAAAAGTGCCATGAAGAGAGCAGACATGGTTTTCAGTAATGTAAGCCCTGCACATTATTTGGATATAGCAGGCTTACTTGTCACATTTGTAGGAGCCACATAACTTGGTAGGTTAGCTAATCTCACTGGATGACAGAATCAGGATTCGAAAAGGTCTCAACAGGGAGAACTGGTGAGCCACAATTCAGAAGATTAAATTTAATAGGGATGAATGTAAATTCCTGTATTTGGGTTCAAAAAAGGAAGCAACTGCTTCCTGCCTTACTCTCATCCAATTTATTTTCCACGCTGCAGCCTGGGTGATCATTTTAAAACACAAATCCGATCATGTCACTTCCTTGCTAAAAATCCCTTAACAACATCCCATTGCCCTGAGGATAAAGACAGAACTCATTAATGTGGTTTTTGAGATTCTCTATGACTGGCCCCTTCCTTTCTCTTCCACCTGTTCTCTCTCAAGGCTCCCTGTCACACTGAGCACCCCAGCCATATGGAAGATCTTTGGGTTCCTCATTTTAGGCTGCTTTTAGGTTCTCATGTTTTCTTTGCCCGACACACATCTTCCCAATTTCCTATACATTTCCAGAAAAGCCCAATCCATGGGCTACTGTTAGGTGCCTCATCACCAACTTTCAAGGTTCTCTGACCAGCCTTTTATTTAACAAATATGTATTGAGGGCCTACTATGTTTCAGACATGTTCTAGGCTCCAGAGATAAAACAGTGAAGAAAGAAAAGCTCACGTCCATATGAAGCTTATGTTTTCATGGGGAAGATGCCAGGCAGTACCAAGTCTTTTGAAGAAAAATGGAGAATGATGAGAAGATAATGATGGAGAGTCAGGGTTGGGAGGCCTGCTTTACATAGGGTGGCCATGGAGGACCTCTCTGATAAGATGACGTTTTTGGAGACAAGATCAAAGGAGGTCAGTGAACTTTGTGGCTGTCTGTGAGAATAGCACCATAGTATGGAAAAGAGCACGTTCCAAAACCTGGAGGAGGGGCATGGTTTGCGTGTCCTAGGACTTGTGGTGAGGCTGGATTGGGTGAAGTGCCCTGATCCAGGGCAGAGCTGTGCAGATGATATTGGAGAGGCTGCTGCACTCAGCCCAGGCAGGGCTTGGAAGCTGTGGAAGCCTTTGGATTTTCTTCTAAATGTGGTTGGAAGCTAACCGGGAGGCTTTAAGCAAGGGACTATTATAATAAGATTTTTGTTTTGGTTTGCTTTTAGTTTTTAAATAATTACAGTAGCTTTGTTGTGGAAAATAGACCATAGGGAGTAAATGCAGAGTCCCACAGATTAGTCAAGAGATGTTACATCTGTCAAGGTGAGAGCCGGAGGTTGCTTTGGCCAGGTAGGTTTGCTAACACTTACTCCACTCTTTGTGATTACTTGTGTGTTAGAAGCCCTGCCAGTGCAGGGCTCAGGACTACCTTGCTCCTTTTACAACCTCGGTGCCTAGCATGGTGCCCGATGTACCACTGGCTCTCTGTAAACATTCATCGGACGAAGATGATCTGGTTTAACAGCAGTTAGTACGAAAAAGGACTTCAGGATTTTGAGCTGACTGCACACAATTGATGAGCCAGAAGTAGCCCAGTTCGGCTGCCAGGAAAGCTAATACTGTCTTAGGTGGCATTAGAAATTTTGGTGAGGGTGGCAGTGAAAGGGAGATGTGGGTCCTAGGGTGCTCCATGCTGTTTATGCTACATCTGCACTGTTGGCCTGATCCTACGCTATGTTTTCCCTTGTGTCTTCTTTCTAATAATGGCATATTTCAATCACAAGCCACACACTTTGGATTCATCTGTGGTTCTTTCTGTTGCTTCATTCCCATGTACGAACAATAAATTCTCTATGATATCACCTAGCACTGTCTCTCTCTCTCTCTCTCTCTCTCTGTCTCTGTCTTATTTTTCCCTTTTCTCCTGCTCTGACACAATGCAAACAGTAGTCCATGCCTGTCTTAGTAAAAGTTTCCAGGTGCGTGAGACTCCAAACAACTTATTACAACTCTTTTTCTTGTTTCTGAGAGCATCAACAATTATTTTTAAAAACATTATATGCCGGACACATAGAGGGGAACAACACACTCTGGGGCCTATTGGAGGGTGGAGGGTAGAAGGAGGGAGAGGATCAGGAAAAATAACTAATAGGTACTGGGCTTAATATTTGGGTGATGAAATAATCTGTTCAACAGACCTCCGTTACACAAGTTTACCTAGGTAACAAACCTGCACATGCACCTCTGAACTTAAAAGTTGAAAAAGAAATCCCAGTAATTTTCTTATGAAAAATACCCAGAAAGTTAATGAACTATTAGACCTTCCAATACCAAAAAAAAGAAACATCATATGCTCTTTCATATAGGTTGGTATGAAATTCTACTTTAGTAGATAGTGTTAAGTAGTAGAAATATGTAGTTCTTGATGGCAAAGTCATTAGCAAAATCTTCTCAAAGTCACACAGTAGAAGGAATTTGTGCCTTGAAGTCAGGAACCCTTCAGATCCCTGCTGTTCCACTTACAAACTTTGTGACATAACCCTTCTTAGCCTAAGTTCCCTCCTCTGTAAAATGAAGATAATAAAACCCAACTCAAAGAGTTTTTGTAACGATTAAATGAGATAACACATATTGAAATGCTTACCATGATTTCAATGGTAAGTTGGTAATAAGTTTTAATTTCCTTCCTCTGTGTCTGTTAAAAAAGGGGTCACGAGACAATGTGAAAACGTACATTACAAATAGTGGAAATAGAGGTGTGTTTTCCATCAGTTAATAGTGAATGATGGCCGTTTGCCTTAAGGTAGCCTGTGCCCCTTTTATTGATGGTTTAATGAGGATCAATTTCTTGCTGATAGCAGAAATATTTGTCAAAGGTCTGAGAATCACGAAAGCTTTTTTTTTTTTTTTTTGAGACAGAGTCTCGCTCTGTCGCCCAGGCTGGAGTGCAGTGGCGCAGTCTCGGCTCACTGCAAGCTCCGCCTCCCGGGTTCACGCCATTCTCCTGCCTCAGCCTCTCCGAGTAGCTGGGACTACAGGCGCCCGCCACCACGCCCGGCTAATTTTTTTTGTATTTTTAGTAGAGACGGGGTTTCACCGTGGTCTCGATCTCCTGACCTTGTGATCCGCCCGCCTCGGCCTCCCAAAGTGCTGGGATTACAAGCGTGAGCCACCGCGCCAGGCCCCACGAAAGCTTTTATAATTTGAGTTGTTAACATAGTCCAGCCCTGATAGATTCCAGAAACGCGCAGAGAATGAAGTTTCCTAGGAGCAATCTTGCACAAATAGTCTTTTCTCTGTGTCAGGTGGAAAAAAAAAAAAAAGGTGGAGCAGAGACTTCATAGTATCATTGTAAACTGTAACTGTTTATCTTGTAAAGATGAGTAAAATGCTATCTTTGCCTTCATTGAGGTTGTCCATAAATCAGTGTAGTACAGAGTAGAAAGTGGTACATATTCTTGGAGGAAATGCTGAAGTGTTCTGGGGCAGGATCGGGAGCAGAGATGGAGAGAATATTCTAGGAAGAACAGGTCCCAGAAGGAGTAACAGTGCAGCATCGAAACATGTGAGATCAGAGGCATTTTCAACAAGAGATAAATACAAAGGAGAAAAAAACAGGAATCACTCTATGTGACTTCAATTCAAGATGAATAGAGGATAATATAATGGAAAAGATAAAAAGGGTACAAATCTGGGATACAAAGATAAAGAGAATATTATTCTTAGGCAGTGAAATATTAGTGAAGGTTTGGAGTAGCTTAGAAAAATTATGAAAGTGATGTTTAGCATGGATGAATGTTGATGTGGTAAATAAGATGAGTAGTAGAGTTAGGGAGACAGAGGTGGGTCGAGAGCAAGCTGGAGGCAATTGCAAAAATTCAGCCATGGAATAACAAAAGCCATAGGTCCAGGTATGAGAATTCTTGAGAGGAAGACCTGACAGCTGACCGGCTGTGACTGCTGCTCACGAAGACAGCATGTATGTTGTCAGGACAGGAGAATAACCCTGAGCCTAGATATGGTTTCTTTTCAGTCTGCCCACTCAGCTACATTCTTTTTATGGTCCTGTATTCAAACAAACCAACCAACCAACCAACCAAATAAAACTTGCCTGTTCTCAGCATTGATTTCATAATATCCTTATGTAGGAAAGAAGTAAGTGATGAGACCTCCAAAGGATATTGCCCTCAGCAACTGATCACATTCTTAGCTTAGTGTTCTTCCATTATGTTTCTTTTTAATTTTATAGTGGTAAGTATATATCTATGGGGTACATGAGATGTTTTGATACAGATATACAATGCATACTAATCACATCAGAGTAAATGGAGTGTCCATCACATCAAGTATTTATCCTGTCATTGTATTACAAGCAATCCAATTATACTATTTTAGTCATTCGGGAGGCAGGAGAATTCGGGAGGCAGGAGAATGGCATGAACCCAGGAGGTGGAGCTTACAGTGAACCGAGATCACGCCACTGCACTCCAGCCTGGGTGACAGAGTGAGACTCCATCTCAAAAAAAAAAAAAAAGAAAAAAGAAAAAAAAGAAGTATAATAAATTATTGTTGACCATAGTCACCCTGTTATGCTATCAAATACTAGATCTTATTCACTCCCCAGATGCCCCCCGCCCCCAACCCCCACACTAGCCTGCCCAACCCCTCTGGTTATCATCATTCTATCCTCTATCTCCATGACTTCAGTTGTTTTAATTTTTAGATCCCACAAAAAAAGTGAAAACATTCAAAGTTTGCCTTTCTGTGCCTGGCTTATTTCATTTAACATAATGACCTCCAGTTCCATCCATTTGTTGGAAAAGATAGAATCTCATTCTTTTTTATGGCTGAATAGTACCTGATTTTTTTTTTTTCTTTTCTCGTAATTTTTTAGTCCATGGGTTGAAAGAAAAAGAAAGAGATAATTGTTTTTGCCAACCTGGAACTGGCCATTCAAGCCAACATGCTTGAAACTTTCTTTCATCTTCCATAACCATGTTTTTTTCCTATTTTTTTATTATACTTTAAGTTCTAGGGTACATGTAGTACCTGATTATTTATATGTACCACATTTTCTTTATTCATTCCTCAGTTGATGGACAATTAGGTAGCTTCCAAATCTTGGCTATTGTGAATAGTGCTGCAATAAACATGGGAGTGAAGATGTCTCTTTGATATACTGATTTCCTTTCTTTTGGGTATATACATAGCAGTAGGATTGCTGGATCATATGGTAGCTCTATATTGAGTTTTTTAAGGAACCTCCAAACCATTTTCCATAATAGTTGTACTAATTTACATTCCCACCAAGAGTGTTTGAGGGTTCCCTTTTCTCCACATCCTTGCCAGCATTTGTTATTGCCTGTCTTTTGGATGAAAGCCATTTTAACTGGGGTGAGCTGTCATCTCATTATAGTTTTGACTTGCATTTCTCTGATGATCAATGATGTTGAGCACCTTTTACTATACCTGTTTGCCATTTTTATGTCTTGAGAAATGTCTGTGCAGATATTTTGTCCATTTTTAAAATCAGATTTTTAGATTTTTTTCCTCTGGAGTTGTTTGAGCTCCTTATGTATACTGGTTAATAATCCATTTTCAGATGGTATATTAGTCTGTTCTCACACTGTTATAAAGAACTACCTGAGACTGGGTAGTTTATGAAGAAAAGAAGTTTAATTGACTCATAGTTCTGCCGGCTATACAAGAAGCATGACTGAGTGGCCTCAAGAAACTTACAATCATGGCAGAAGGCAAAGGGGAAGCAAGCACATCTTTACATGTCGGACCAGGATAAAGAGAGAAAAGGGGAAAGTGCTGCACACTTTTAAACAATCAGATCTCATGAGAGCTCACTAACTATCATGAGAACAGCAAGGGGGAAATCCACCCCCATGATCCAATTACCTCCCACCAGGTCCTTTCCCCAACATTTGGAATTACAATTAAACATGAGATGTGGGTGGAGACACAGAGACAAACCATATCAGATGGGTAGTTTGCAAATATTTTCACCCATTCTGTGGATTGTCTCTTCACTTTGTTCACTGTTTCTTTTGCTGAGAAGCAGCTTTTTTTTTTTTTTTTTTTTTTGTGAGACGGAGTCTCGTTCTGTCACCCAGGCTTGGAGTGCAGTGGCACGATCTCGGAGTCCCGTTCTGTCACCCAGGCCGGAGTGCAGTGGCACAATCTCTGCTCACTGCAAGCTCCACCTCCCGGGTTCATGCCATTCTCCTGCCTCAGCCTCCTGAGTAGCTGGGACTACAGGCGCCTGCCACCACGCCTGGCTAATTTTTTGTGTTTTCAGTAGAGACGAGATTTCATCGTGTTAGCCAGGATGGTCTCGATCTCCTGATCTCGTGATCCGCCTGCCTTGGCCTCCCAAGTGTTGGGATTACAGGCATGAGCCACCACGCCCAGCCGAAAAAGCTTTTTAATTTGATGTGACCCCATTTGCCTGTGTTTGCAGTTGGTTGCTTGTACTTGTGGCGTATTACTCCAGAAATTGTTGCCCAGTCCAATGTCCTGGAGCGTTTCCCTGATGTTTTCTTGTAGTAGTTTCATAGTTTGGGGTTTTATATGTAAGTATTTAATCCATATAGATTTGATTTTTTTTATATGGTGAGAGATAAGAGTCTAGTTTCATTCTCTTGCATATGGATATCCAGTTTTCCCAGTACCGTTTATCGAAGAGACTGTTCTTTCCCCAATGTATGTTCTTGGCTTATTTGTCAAAAATGAGTTCATTGTGGATATATGGATTTCTTTCTAGTTTCTCTGTTCTGTCCCATTAATCTATGACTCTGGTTTTATGCCAGGATCATGCTGTTTTGGTTACTTTAGCTCTGTAGTACAATTTGAAGTCAGGTAATGTGATTCCTCTAGTTTTGTTCATTTTGCTCAGGATGGCTTTGGCTATTCCGGGCCTTTTGTGGTATCGCATAGATTTTAGGATTCTTTTTTTCTGTTTCTGTGAAGAATAGCCAAAGCCATTCTTTCTTCATTGATCCACTGGTCATTCGGGAGTGTATTGGTTAATTCCCATGTGTTTATATATAGTTTTCAAAATTTATGTCTTTACTGATGTATAGTTTTATTACATTGTAGTCAGAGAATATACTTGATATAATTTCAGGGTTTTTTTTTTTTGCATATTTTAAGACTTGTTTTGTAGTCTAATGTGTGGTCTACCCTTCAGAATGATCTACATGCTTAGGAGAAGAATGTGTATTCTGCAGCCACTGCGGGAAATGTTCTATGAACATCTGTTTAGTCCATTTGGTCTATAATAGTGAGATTAAATCTGATGTTTGTTGATTTTTCTGTCTCAATGATCTGTCCAATGCTGAAAGTGAAGTGTTGAAGTCTCCAGCCATTGTTGTATTGGGGTCTCTCTCCCTCTTTAGCTCTAATAATATTTGCTTCATTTATCTGGGTGTTCCAGTGTTGGATGCATATACATTTATAATTGCTATATCCTTTTGCTGAATTGAGCCCTTTATCATTATATAATGACCTTCTTTGTCTCTTTTCATAATTTTTGCCTTGAAATCTATTTTGCCTGATATAAATATACCTACTCCTGCTCTTTTTTAGTTTCCACTAGGATGGGATATCTTTTTTTATCTGTTTATTTTCAATCTATGTCTGTCGTTTTAGGTGAAGTATATTTCTTATAGGCAACAGATTATTGCATCTTTTTTTTTTTATCAATTCAGCCACTCTGTGTCTATTGATTAGAGAATTTAGTCCACTTACAATCAATTTTGTTATTGATAAGTAAGGTCTTACTCTTGCCATTTTGTTATTTGTTTTCTGGTTGTTTTGTGGTCTTCTCATCCTTCTTTCCTTCCTTCCTATCTTACTTTTAGTGAAGGTGGTTTTCTCTGGTGGTATGATTTAATTTCTTTCTTTTTGTTTTTTGTATATCCGTTGTATGTTTTTGATTTGAGGTTACCATGAGGCTTCCAAATACTATCTTATAACCCACTATTTTAAACTGATGAAAACACTGACTGCATAAAGAAACAAACTAATAAACAGGCAAAAAGAAGACTAATGAAAATTCTACACTTTAACTTCATCCTCCTGCTTTTTAACTTTTGATTCTTTCTGTTTATATCTTATTGTACTGTGTATGTCTTAAAAAGTTGTTGTAGTTAGTATTTTTGATCAGTTTATATTTTAGTCTTTCTGCTCAAGATATGAGTAGTTTACATGGCACAATTACAATGTTTTAGTAGTCTGTGTTTTTCTGTGTACTTAACATTACTAGTGAGTTTTGTACCTTCAAATAATATATCATTGCTCATCAATGTCCTTTTCTTTCAAATTGAAGAACTCCCTTTAGCATTTCTTGTAGAACACATCTAGTGTAGATGAAATCCCTCAGGTTTTGTTTGGGAAAATCTTTATTTCTCCTTCACGTTTGAAGGATATTTATGCCAGATATACTATTCTAGAATAAAAAGCGTTATTTTATTCCTTCGGCAGTTTAAATATATCCTGTCACTCTCTCATGGCCTGTAAGGTTTCCACTGAGAAGTCTGCTGCAACACTTACTGGAGCTCCATTGTGTATTATTTGTTTCTTTTCTCTTGCTGCTTTTAGGATCCTTTCTGTATCTTTGACATTTGAGAATTTGCTTATTACTTGTCTTGAGGTAGTCTTATTTGGTGTAAATTTGCTTGGTGTTCTATATCTTTCTCTAGGTTTGGGAAATTATCTGTTATGATCCCTTTGAGTAAAAAAATTTACCCTTTGGGTAAATCTCTTTTACCCCTGTCTCTCTCTCTGCCTCCTCTTTAAGGCCAATAACTCTTAGATTTGCTCTTTCGAGGCTGTCTTCTAGATCTTGTAGGTGTGCTTCATTGTTTTTTATTCTTTTTATTCTCCTCTGACTGTGTCTTTTCAAATAGCCTGGCTTCAAGCTCACTAATTCTTTCTTTTGCTTGATCAGTTCTGCTGTTAAGAGAATCTCATGCATTCTACACTATGTCCATTACATTTTTCAACTCCAGAATTTCTGTTTGATTCTTTTTAATTATTTCAGTCTCCTTGTTAGATTTATCTTATAGGATTCTGAATGACTTTTCTGTGTTACCTTGAATTTCACTGAGTTTCCTCAAAGCAGCTATTCTGAATTCTGTATCTGAAAGGTCACTTATATCTGTCTCTCTGGGTTTGGGTCACTTGTGCCTTATTTAGTTCATTTGGTGAAGTCATGTTTTTCTGGATGGTCTTGAGGCTTGTGAATGTTTATCATTGTCTCAACATTGAAGATCTAGGTATTTATTGTAGTCTTTGCAGTCTGGGCTTGTTTGTACCCATCCTTCTTGGGAAGGTTTTAAGTTGGTCCTTGGGGTCATCAATTCCACGCTTTGGCTCTTCAAGGGAATTGAGTGTTGTGACGTTAATCTTTGGTCCCTGCAACCATATCTGCATTAGGGGGCACCCCAAGCCCAGTAACGCTGCTGTGACTCTTACAGACTTGTAGAGGTACCATGTTGGTGGCCTTGGATAAGATCTGGGAGAATTAATTCCCTGAAATTACCAGGTAGTGACTCTTGCTCTCTTCCCTTATTTTCCCCCAAACACATAAAGCCTCTCTCTGTGTGCTGAGCCACCTAGAACCGGTGTAGGGCTGACACAAGCACCCTGTGGCCATTACGACTACCACTGGTACTGTTTGGGATCAGACCTGAAGGCAGCATAGCACTGGGTCTCTCCCTAGGCTCACAGTAACCACTGCCTCGCTACCACCTACATTTGCTTAGGACACTAGAGCTCTGCAATAAGCAGGTGGTAAAGCCACCCAGGTTTGTGTCCTTCCCTTTAGGACAGCAAGGTCCCCCTGGCCTCGAGTGAGTCCACAGATGCCGTCCAGGAGCCAGGGCCTAGAGTCAGAAACCTTAGATGTCTACCTGGTGCTCCATTTTCTTGAGTCTGAGCTGGCACCAAGCCCCACTTTTCCATCTTCTTTCCACAAGCAGAGGACTCTCTCCCTGCAGCCACCACCACCACGTCCACGGCAAGTACTGCCTGTCTACCACTGATGCTCATTCCAGGTCTAAGGACTCTTCAGTCAGCTCATGGTGAATGCTGCCAGGCCTGGGACTCTCTCTTCAGGGCAGTGGGCTCCCCTCTGGCCCAGGGCAGATCCAGAGATGCTGTCTGAGAGCCAAAGTGTGAAATTGGTGACCTCAAGAACCCGCTTTGTGCTCTATACCACTGCAGCTGAGCTGGTACTTCAGGTGCAAGACCAAGTCCCTCTCCTTTTCTCAAGCAGGAGACCCTCTCTGTAGCCACCATAGTTGGGAATGTGCTGGGCCATACCATAAGTTAGCATGTCTCTGAGTCTCACCCAAGACCCATGGCAAGTACTGCCCGGCTACTGCTGCTAGTTATTCAGGGCCCACATTTTCTTTAGTCAGCAGGTGATGAATCCTACCAGGTCTGGGTTCTTCCCTTCAAAGCTGCGAGTTTCCTTCTGGCAGAGTGTGTGTCTGGAAATGTCATCCAGGAGCTAAAAGCCTAGAATGGGGGCCCCGGACTCTGCCCAGTGCCCCCTACTGTGGCACAGCTAGGATTCAAGCTGCAAGATGAAGTCCTCTTAACTCTCCCCTCTCCTCTCCTCTCTAGCAGAAGGCAGGAGTCTCTCCTGGAGCCGTGAGCTGCACTGCCTGGGGTTGGGGGAGGAGTGGTGCAAGCACTCCATTAGCTGCCCAACTGCTGTCTCACTAGGTTATGTACCCCCCAAGTCCACTTACTCCAAGCGCAGCACAGCATCAGGACTTGCCCAGTAATTGCAGTCCTCAGGGCCTAGACTACCTTTCAAGTTTATTTAGGACCCCAGAGCACTTTAGCCTGCAGTGCCAAGGCTTGGCAGAACTCAGGTTCTGACTGCTGGGATGGGCAATTTCCCTCTGGCTAGGGCTGGTCTGAGTGCTCCCTCCATGGACTCCGGCTGTGTTCTGCCTGGTGTTGCTTTCCACCATGACAGGGTGGAAAGCATTGAGTTCCAGTGCAAAGTCCCACAATCACTGTGCTCTCCCTCCCCAAGGTGCACAGATTCTGTCTGTACCATGTGTCTACTTCAGGGAAACGGAGGATGTGGGAGTGGTGGTGTCAGCAAATCAAGACCGTCTTTCCTATCCCCTTCAGTGCCTTTTTCAGTGATATGAAGTAAAAACGGTTACTGTGATCACTCACCTGATTTTTGGTTCTTATGAAGGTGCTTTTTCATGTGTCTAGTAGTTCAATTTGGTGTGCTTGTGGGGAGGATTATCAGTGGAAGCTTCTATTTGGCTCTCTTACTCCTCATTATGTTTTAAGACTTAACTGGCCTTAGGGCCATTGGTTGTATGATTTAGAAGGCTGTAGTTGTGAGAATAAAGATGTTTCATATGTTAGGTAGATTAAATTTTTTTTTTTTTTTTTTGAGACAAGGTCTCACTCGGTTGCCCAGTCTGGAGTACAGTGGTGCAATCATGGCTCACTGCAGCCTCGACCTTCTGGGCTCAAGCAATCTTCCCACCTTAGCCTCTTGAGTAGCTGGGACCACAGGCACACAACACCATGCCCAACTAATTTTTGTATTTTTTTTGTATTTTTTTTTTTTTTTTTTTTTTGGTAGAGATGGGGTTTTGCCATGTTGCCCAGGCTGGTGTCAAACTTCTGTGAACTCGACATATAGTTGGAGGGTTTTCTTTAAGTATTACACAGAGTATTTATCAGAGCATGCATGTAGGGAACTACCAAGGCTAGGCCAAAACGATTCAAGAAGCAGTACCCAGAGCACACTCAAGAGTGAGACCAGTGTTTGTTCCCACCCACAAGATTGGAAAAAATATCTCATAATCCATAGGACATTGGATAAGGTATGCCGGAGGCCATTGCCTCTGTTGTACGGCACAATCAGCATAGAGTAAATGCTGCTATAGTCCTGCCTAGCAGATCGTAAAGGCGAGACTCAAGAGGATCACTCTTTCCAAGTAACTATATTCCAGTGACATTTTTAAAAATTACAGGAAGGGCTAAGCACAGTGGCTCATGCCTGTAATTCCAACATTTGGGGAGGCAAAGGTGGGAGGATTGCTTGAAGCCGAGAGTTTGAGACCAGCCTGGGCAATATAGTGAAACCCCTATGCACACACACAGAGTGTAAATATTAGCCAGGCATAGTGGCACACACTGTAGTCCTAGCTACTTAGGAGGCTTGAGGCCAGGAGTTCAAGGTTGTAGTAAACTGTGATTGTGCCACTGTACTCCAACTTGGGTAGCAGAGCCAGATCTTATTTGTAAAAAGTTTTAAGTACAAAAAAAGTATTTAAAATTACAGGAATATATATATGACACAAAAAGGTAAAATTTCTAATAATCTGGAATCCAATAAACTATTAATATGCATGTAAAGAAATAAGACATATAATAAGGAAAAAATTAGTTAAAACCAGAACTGACACAGATGTTAGAATTAGCAGACAAAGACATTTAAATTATTGTAATTGTATTTAATACATTCAAAAGCCTAAAGGAAAATTGAACATATTAAGTGGAGCTGTGGAAGATATAAAAGAAGACCCAAATCAAATTTCTAGAAAAGTTTAATATCTGAGATATAAAATACTCTGGATGAGAGTAACAGCAAATTAGACATTGCAGGAAACCAGACAAGTGAATATGAATACACACAGTAGAAATGTACAAACTGAAAGGAAAAAGACACACAGAAATGAACAGTGAATTGTGGGGCAACTTCAGGTGATTTAAGATACATGTAATTGGATTCACCACATGAGAGAAAAAGAGAGACAGAGAAAAAATATCTGAGAAAACCATGGTCAACATGTTTTCAAATGTAATGAAATCTGGAAACTCAAATTCATGAATCTCAAATGAACCTCTAAGTAGACACAAAAAATGAGGAAACCACACCAAGGCACATTAAAAACGATTTGCTGAAATCATGGTTAAAGAGAACATCTTAAAAACAGGATGACACATTTCATACAGAGAAAAAAAGAGGAACAGCAGCAGATTTCTCACAGGAAATAGACAAAGGTATCATCGTGTAACAGTATACTTAAAGTATTGAAAGAAAAATACTATTCAACTAGAATTCTTTAACTAGCAAAAATATTCTTCTAAAACAAAGACAAAATAAAGAATTTTCCAGAAATACAAAAGTTGAAAGAGTAAATCACCAACAGGTACACTATATGACATGTTAAAGGAAGGCTTTCTGGTAGAGGAAAAATGGTACCAGATAAAACCATGGATCTACATAAATGAAGATAATCAGAAATAAGAATTACTTGGATGAATGCGTTTTAAAATTTTCCTTATTTAAATATAAGATTAATTGTTTAAACAAAAATAATGACAATGTAGAATGGGTTTTTAAGACGTATAAAAATATATTATTTTTATATGACAATAATAGCACAGAGGCTGTGAGGGGAGACATTGAAAAACAGATCTCTATTTATGATGGCGTTACATTCTAATAAGCCTATCATTAAGTTGAAAATAGTATAAGTCAAAAATGCATTGCTACCAAACATCATAGCTTAGCCTAGCCTGCCTTACATGTGCTCAGAAAACTTATATTACCCTACGGTTGGGCGAAATCATCTAACACAAAGCCTATTTAACAATATACTGTTGAAAATCTAATGTAATTTATTGGATACTGTACTGAAAGTGACAACAGAATGGTTATATGGTTACTTAAAATATGTTTCTACTTAATGCATATGACATTGCAAAGCCAAAAAATCATGCACTGAACCATTTTAAGTTGATGTACTGTCTGTAAGTCTATATACTATTGTAAGATATGCATAATAACAAAAGAACACTCAAATAATAATATGAAAAATACCCAAAAGAAGGCAGAGTAGGGGAAAGGGAAGAAAGAACAGATAGGACAACAGCAAGATGATATGTTCAAGATCAACCATAACAATAGTCACATTAAATGTATATGTTAGACCATAAAAGGCAGAAATGGTCGATTGGATAAAAAAGGCAAGTCATGGCCAGACATGGTGGCTCATGCCTGTAATCCCAGCACTTTGGGAGGCTGAGGCAGGAGGATCACTTGAGCCCAGGAGTTCAAGGCTACAGTGAGCTGTGATCATGGCATTGCACTCCAACATGGGCGCCACAGCAAGATCCTTACTTTTTTGGTCTCACAAAAGAAAAGTAAGTCACAACCACATGCTGCCTACAAGACCCACTTTAAATATAAAGACACAAGTAACTTAAAAGTAAAAGGAAGGAAAAAGACATACCCTGCTAACATTAATGAAGAGACTACTAGAATGGCCACATTGATATCAGAGAAAGTAGATTTCAGAAAAATATTACCAGAAATAGAGTCCTTTCATAGCTTTAATGGAGCCAAATCATCAAAACAATGTAATTATTCTAAATGCTTATGCACCTAATAATAGTGCTTCAAAAAATGAGAGAAAAATACATCAAACAACAGGAAAAATAGGTAAATCCAAAGTTATAGTCAAAGATTTTGACACTGTGTCTCAATAATTGATAGAACAAGTACACCAAAAAATCAATAAGGCTATAGAAGATTTGAGCAATATTATCAACTATCTTGACCTAATTAACATTTATAGAACACTCTGCACAAGAACCGAATACACATTTTTTTTCAAGAGCACATAGAACATTTAACAGGACATACCGTATTCTGGACTATTAAAAAGTCTTAAAAGTTTTAAAAGAATTCAAGTCATACAACATATATTCTGTCACCATAGTAGAATTAAATTAGAATTCAATAGCAGAAAGAAATCTGGAAAATCTGCAAATACTTGGAAAATAAATTATATACTTCTTAATAACACATGGATCAAAGAAGGAAGCCAGAGAGAAATTAGAAAGTATTTGAACTAAAAGAAAATAAAAACACTACCTATAAAAATTTGTGGGATAAGAAAAATTGTGAGATGTCACTAAGAGGATAATTTATAACACTGAACTTAGAAAAGGAAGGAAGATTTCAAATAAATGACCTCAGCTTTCACTTAAAAAAATAGTAAGAGAGGCTGTGTGAAATGGCTCACACCTGTAATCACAGCAATTTGGGAGGCTGAGGTGGGCAGATCATTTGAGCTTAGGAGTTTGAGACCAGCCTGGGCAACATGACAAGACCCCATCTATACTGAAAATACAAAAAGTTAGCTGGGCATGGTGGCATTTGCCTGTAGTCCTAGCTACTCGGGAGGCTGACGTGGGAGAATCACCTGGGCCTGGGAAGTCGAGGCTGCATTAAGCTGAGATCACACCACTGCACTCCAGCCTGGGCAATGAGAATGAGAACCTGTCTAAAAAAAAAAAAAGAAAATAGAGAAAGAAGAGTACAGTAATTTCCATCCCCCCTTGTCTACAGGGGATATGCCCCAAGACCCCCAGTGGATGCCTGAAACTGAGTATAGTTCTGAACCCCACAGTGCTGTAGAGGATAGTACTATACACCACGATGGATCTGATAACCAAAATGCTTACTAAGTGACTAATACACAGGTACATATACAGTGCGGCTACTCTGCACAAAGGGGATGATTAATGATTTGAGTGCAATGAAGCAAGATGGCACAAGATTTCATCATACTACTCAGAACGGTGCACAATTTAAAATGTGTGAATTGTTTATTTCTTGAATTTTCCATTTAATATTTTAGACCGTGATTGACCATAGGTAACTGAAACCAAAGACAGCAGAACCATGGATAAGGGGAGACTTACTGTAAATTCAATCCAAATTAAGCATAAGAAGAGAAATAAAAATTAGAGCAGAAATCGATGCGTTAGAAAAAATTTGGTAAAGTCATTGAAACCAAATGCTAGTTTTCTCATAAAGTCAATAAACCATTAACCAGACTGATTAGTATAATATAAAACAAGACATGAACATTATTAGGATTGAGAGAGGGGACATCAGTACAGATTTCACAGATATTCAAAGGATGTTAAGGCAATATTATGCACAATAAATTTGACAACTAAAATGTAATGGACAAAGATTTTGAAAGATTCAAATGATCAAATTCATGCAAGAAGAAATATATAGTGTGGCAACCTTGTAGATATTAAAGAAACTGAATTATAGCTAAATACTTTCTCACACAAGAAACTCCAGGTACAAATGACTTCACTGGCAAATTTGACATGTTTCGTAAAAAGAAATAATAACAATTCTACAGACATTCTTCCAGATAAATAAAGAGGAGTGAATATTTCCCCAACTCATTCTATGAAGCCAACATTACTCTGATATCAAAATCAGACAAGGATATTAGAAAAAAAAATTTAGATTGATGTCCTTCTTGAATTGATGTAAAATTTGGCAAACACACAGATGAAAGACTGTGTGAAGACACAGGGAGAAGACAGCCATCTATGAGCCAAGGAGAGAAGCCCCAGGAGAAATCAGCACTGCTCACAGGTTGATCTTGGAATTCTAGCCTCCAGAAATGTGAGAAAATAAATTTGTCCAAACCACCCTCAAAAATAAAAACCAATAAAAATTTAGTGAATTGAACCCAACAATATATAAAAAAGATAATATATCATGACCAAGAAGATTTTATCCCAGGAATACAATGTGAGTTTAACATTTGAAATTGATCAATGGACACATATTAACAGACTAAAACAGAAAAAGCATAACCATATGATCATATGGTGGACACATCACGTTACTGACATCACTGATCAGTCACAGTGACATCAGTCACATCAGTGGACACAGAAAAAATACTTGATAGAATCTAATGTCATTTAATGAAAGATACACATTTAAAGAGTACTATTTGGGGACAGATTTGTGGTATAAAGAAGTGCAAGAGAATTATAAAGTACAAAATTCAGGATTGTGGTTACCTCTGAGCAAAGAGGGAAAGGAATGGCACTGGGTTGAAACACCCATAATGCTTCAAAGGCAAAACAATATTTTTCTTAAACACAGTGGTTGATACACAGTGTTTGCTTAATCCCTTTTTTTTTTTTTTTTTTTTGAGGCAGAGTTTTGCCCTTGTCACCCAGGCTGGAGTGCAATGGCGCGATCTCTGCTCATTGCAACTTCCGCCTCCCGGGTTCAAGCAATTCTCCTGCCTTAGCCTCCCAAGTAGCTGGGATTACAGGCCTGTACCACCACGCCAGGCTAATTTTTTTGTATTTTTAGTAGAGGCGGGGTTTCACCATGTTGACTGTAACAGGAGTTACAGGCTGGTCTTGAACTCCTGACCTCAGATGATCCACCCGACTCAGCCTCCCAAAGTGCTGGGATTACAGGTGGGAGCCACCACACCCGGCCAGTTGTTATCCTTTACACCTTACACATATCAGTATTTTTTCATGCTTTAATATTTAGTAAAAGCAATTTTTAAAGCTAGTATTTCTGTTCTTGGCCTTTTTCTGAAATTATCGTACCAGAAAGACATTTATTTCCTGTATTTACAGCTTTGGAAACTCATAACATTTGCAGGTTGAAAGAAGAGCTGTTTGTATGAAGTATTCAGTTTTTTTAGAAACACGGTGTGATTTTTCTATAAACAGAGGGAACTGCTATTTCAAGTATACTACGTGAAAAAGAAGAGTGTGATTAGTGCCAACAAGCCAAAAAATAGAGAGCAACCACTACCCTAGTGGTCAGTCATATATAACCGAGAGAAAGACAGCAAAGTGAGAGTAGCCTGCTAATCATATATTTTTCTATTTCTACAGTTCATTACTCAAAATACAAGTGAATTATATTTATTCCAAACAGTTCTGTTACATTTTGGTCTTTATTTAGACCTGTCCCAGAATCAGACCCCAATTACCTTATCCTACCCTTCCTTGCTAGGAACTTGTCTGAAAATTCTGCCACAAGAATTTTACAGTGTTTAAACACATTTACACTACACCATTCCTATAATTATATATATCTCACAATGAACAGTTGTCTCATTCATGAGTCTAGAATCCTTTGCTGAATGGACATGCCCAAATTTGCTGTCATTTCTTTATTCTTACACGTGCCGTGTTCATTCACTCAGCAGACAGTAATGAGTACCTGAGCGGTGCTAGACATGGTACTAGGCTAAAACGGAAAAACAAGACATGTGCCCTGCTGAAGGTGTTTAATGTGAAACTGACCCATGCACAAATAATTGAGATATTTGCAATTCAAAAGAAATAGTATGTGTTACTTACATTTTGTACCTAAGTACAAAGTTGCATGGCCTACTTAAAAACCTACTTCTATAGCCAGGTGCAATGGCACCGGCTGTCATTCCATCTACTTGGGTTGCTGAGGCAGGAGGATCACTTGAGTACAGGAATTTGAGTCCAGCCAGGGCAACATAGCAAGATCCCTGTCTCTAAATTTTTTTAATAAATAAAAATGTTTAAATTTGTATAATGTAAGAATGTTTAATGTTGTATAGTAAGGTAAAATTCTATTTAAAAACAATAATAAAAAATATTTCTGGGCTGGGTGCGGTGGCTCACGCCTGTAATCCCAGCACTTTGGGAGGCTGAAGTGGGTGTATCACCTGAGGTCAGGAGTTCAAGACCAGCCTGACCAACATGGTGAAACCCCGTCTCTACTAAAAATACAAAAATTAGCTGGGCATGGTG